>NC_142706.1:31910496-32213526 GCF_055471065.1 Atractosteus spatula | reverse complement strand
GACAGTCAGGAAATGACCTAACAGTACTTTTTTTCCTACATGACACTTTGACCTGCTTGGTTGTCTGTTCATTACACAGCAGTATTCACAATAATAATTTAGGAAAAGTGCACTGTCACCATTGCCTTGGACACTCACTATCAATGTCCACCTTTTTTAACAGGAGAGGAACACATACATTGTGACTTTGTAATTTTTTTAGATGCAACAAGGATAATCACTTGAACTGTAATGGTTCCAAGTGTAATTATAAACCTATGCTGTTTTGGATTACCTGCACCACACTTACCAACAATTTCCAGTGGACACAAGTGTTAAAAAAGCTAATAATGGCTTCATAGTTTTCATAGTTGACCTGTAATGAAAAGAATGACAAGATTAGTACAACAGGCTGCCTCACACGGATGGTGTGCTACCTTTGAATTTTGATTTCTGACAAAAGTGGTTTCTTCAGGCAGCACCATGGGCACAGTTGTGACCTGTTTTGATTGCTTTTAGCTCTCCTTGTTTCTCTATTGATAAAACAATCATCAGTTAGTGAAAAACCATGTTTTCCCCTTACTAATGTAATCCATCAACATTTGTGTTTGATGTCCTTACCTTGGACAAACGTTGTCTAGCCATGCGCTCTCTATTCCCACTCATGATTACACCAGTTGTGTAGTGGTTCATTAGGAAAACCTTCTTCCCCAAGTCCATGGATTCTTTTGCTACTTGAAAGTAACACTCAATGGTCTTATGGAAAAAGCAAACACAATTGAAGAAGATGTGATTTCACGCACTCACACACATTTGATTACACAAAAGCTCAGAAACCTTAACAAATGCATGCAATCAAACACTTTCATCTTACCTCGCCTATGAGCCACTCATCTGGTTTCAGAGACACAAACTCCGAGTGTCTGAGAATATATGTGTCTGCACTGTGCATAGATGGAAAAACTGCAACCACTAATTCACTCGGATTGATGTTCCAAAGGGCGTGAACCTAAAAAAGATTTACCAAGCCAAAAGCATACACAAGAGATCACTGGAGCTAACATAATGAAAATTGAGATTACACACCACTGTCAACAAGTATAACAAGTTAGAGAGAAACGACAAAGAACACCTACAGTAGTACAAGATGACATTCATAAGCTCTGAAAAAGAAGTGAATGTCCACACAGAGAAATATTTGAAATACAAATCCTACCTTCTTTCTGAAATCTGTTTTCTCTTTTATAAGTTTTGAGATGTGGCGTGCATCACAGTGTGGTGTGATCACTTCAGTCATGCCCACGGCAGCTTGCTTGGGTGACACTTTCCCTTCTTCTTTGTGCTGCCATTCTTTACATTCTGTGGTTCCTGCTTTCCCCTGCTGTACTTGCAGGCCGTTGCTGTCATCTGGCGATTTTTCACTTGTTTCAATATTTGTATTGCTAACTTTTTTTTCCTGTTTTCTCATTTTTTGGGGGATTGGCATTTTCTGTGGTACGCTGTAGAATTTATTTTTTGTTTCTTTGCCTACACCTGGTGCTCTCTTTGCCCATTGTTCCTGTGCATGTTCATGACGTGTCTTAGTGGTGATCAATGGTGCCGTCAAAACCTTTTTGGGGAGAGCATTTTGGATTATATGTTCTCTGTACCAGCCTTGGAGGGATTGTCTCATTATCGTAATAAACTCTGCTGGCCTCAGTTTCCTCCTGTGCTGAAGTATTGAATGCTTGACAATGCCAAACCAGGTCTCAACATGACAATTAGTGGCTCTTGTTTGTGCTACCTCTGACATTGATATGTCTTTTTTGCTGTCTGAAGCATATCTTGCCAGGTCACCCAACAAAATTCCACTCCACAGTGGAAATAGTGCCATGTATCTTTGCAACAGAAATCTAATTATGTCTTCACAGAAATAGGGGTTCACATTGTGTTGTGTCCCATAGTCATCATGTCCTTGAGCTGATATGCTGTCTTCATAAATACCTTTGAACTCCACAGCGAAAGGAGAGCGGCCCAGGCTGCCTCTCATTTTTGGGTACAGTACCTCATCTGTGTCTTTGACTTCTGCTTCCTTTTCCATCTGGTCTGGTGTGGTTGTTTGAGAAATGTAAGCGTTAAGGAGGCAGACACTAGATTGGACTTCAGTTGTGAACCTCCTGCTTGAGAGTACAATACACATGTGTTTGAAAACATTTCTGGCGACACTCAAAGTTGTGCTGTTTTGCAGGATGGCAAAGGAAAATGTTGCAAAGTCTCGCAGTCTTTTGTCTGTTGTTTTTTTACTAATTGCTTGAGAGACAGCCTTTATGACATGGGCAGAGCAAAGGTGCAGAACAGTGAACATCTGAAGTTCTGTGTACTTAAGTTTGCCTTGGCAGACTTTCATTGCACGATTTAAGTATGCATGGATGGTGTCCCCATTGAAGGCAAAAAGAACACTGTGAATCAGGGCCCAGCTGTAGTCAGTTTCTACATGCTGCACTCTCTTGGTAGTACATGTTGAGATGTCAAACATGAATTTACGTAGCCAACGTTCTATACTGACAATGGTGTGGTCAGTTGTCAACATTTCAGACACTGGTAATGGAGGCTTTCTTTTTCCACCTCCAGGTAACGTAAGACTGTAGTACAAAATTCTTTTGTTCTCCGATGGAATTTTTCTGACTACCCCTCCTGTCGCATCCAGGTAAAGGCTGACTTTCTCCTTCATCTTTAGATGGGCAATAAGAATTCGCATACTCTGTTCTGTGTAAAGATAGGCAGCAAATGTGTCTAACTGCAAAATCTGTATATATCCTAGAAAATGTACAGTGTCGAAGTCGCATGCTTTCATATATTTTTGTGCCATATGTAATTCAAGCACTGGATCATAGTGAATGCGTTTACTGTTCCTGAACCCTGATGAAATTATTTTCAGGACATTCTGTGTTAGTGGTTTAGATAAATTGCCTGCTGCAATTTCAGCAAGCGGAGTTCTGCCCAGGTTCCTGTAGTATACATTGCTGATTCCTTTTGTGAGGGCACAGGCAATCTCTCGACGATAAGGCTGACGTGCTTGTCGAAATTTTGTTTCCCTTTTACTGTGCTGTATTTGCCCTGCTCGTACAACATCAATTGTGATGTCATCATTGCCCATTGGTTTGTGTCTTGTTGTCATTATGTATTTTACATTGCAGGACCTGAAGGTACAGACTGCTTTTATCATCAGAAAGTTTTTTTTCTGCTGTTCTCTTTCCTGATGTATTGGTATTTGAAGGCTATTGGGCAGCAAGGATTTATCTTCCTGAACTTGTTATATAAGATCTGGGTCCATGGTCGTCTTAGTTTAGATGTACCTTTTAGAGGTGCTATTTTTCTCCATTGTTCAGCCTTTAGACATACTTGGAAAGTTTTAGGCACAGACATAATCTTTCTTAATCCCCTTTTATCCTGAGGTGATGTTCCAGACGAGCTTGCCCCCTGGGAATATTCACTGTGCTCTTCAGGCTTTTTTTCTGATTCTACACAGATTTTTTCTCCCTCTAACATGTCACCACTGTCTGTGCTGCTGTGTGCTGCCCATGCATCTTCTGTATCTTCTGATGAACTTCTGAGCTCTGTGTTGCCTTCCAAACTATGTCCCTCACTTTGACTTGAAATATTGACTATAGATTGTGTACTGTCATCTGGTTTGGAATCCCTACCAATACTCACCTCTTTCTGCGCCCTAAGCACTTGGGTTCTTACTTTTTTTCCTATCTTCATGCCAAATCACTGATAACCATTTCTTGTTGCTGGGGCAATCCTCTCCAAGGACTCTGTTTGACAGTGTTGACCACATATTGTTATTCCACCTTATTTTTTTTTCGAGTTTAGAAAACTTCAGAAATTCGTTGATCACATTCCCTACTCCACCAGCCCTTGACCACAGGTCTGGCCTCCTACTCCTCTGTCCTCCTTTAACATGTGGCATTGCCAACAATCTGATAAATAGAGAACATATCTGAATGAAGTGGAAACATAATTGAAATTCAATGCCCAATGGATGTTAATAGTGTAGGAGTGCAACAGATGTACAAGTCCATTAAATTAATTTAGTTCTGTGTTTAATTTTACGGGCCCTATATTTTGATATAGCATCAATCACAAAACAGCATTCTGCCACTGTCACAACCACCAGCTAGCAGAGAATAACTCACAAAAGAACTAACCAATACCAGCAGTGGGTTAATTATAACAAGCGCCGCCGTACGTGTTAATCCATCAGCACACACTCTACTGTACGGCAAGCAGCACAATTTTAACCATCCAAACCCACTTTCCGCTACTCGGTATTGAGTCTTCTCTTTGAGAGCTCTACCTCGTGTTTGCTCTAAATCTCGCTTACTGGTTACTGATCTCCCTTTTGCCTCTCGACCTTAGACCTTGCCTTCTGTTTCGGATTGTTTGCATCTCTCTGTACTTCCTGGATTTTGATCTACCTTTCGCCTATCGACTATGATCTCGCCTGATGTTTCGGATTGTTCTCCTGTCTCAATAACTACTTGCTCCTGCGTCTGCACAGGATCTGCATACCTTTTCACTGAGGATTCCTGACAGCCACCACATAAAAAAAAAAATTGGAAAGAAGTATTCGTTTCTTTAAAAAAAAAATGTTTTTAAAGAAGTCAACATATCTGGGTTGTGTTTGCAAGATTTTTAAAAATTGCAAAGTTTGTGTGGGTATGATTGTAAAAAATCAAATCATAACTGAAGAAGGCTCCATGGTCAAAACACTGGGTTTTCTTTCTTCTCTTTTCAGCATGGAATAAATCTGATTACTGTATTGACCATATACATTTTCTTGCATTAGGACTTCATATTTTGCATACCTCAGCTTGCTCTCCATGAGACACACAGACAGGGAGAGAAGCTTGGGGTCAGAGCACAGGGTCAGCCATTGTACAGCACCCCTGGAGCAGCTGGGATTAAAGGCCTTGCTCAGGAGCCCAACAGAGTAGGATTCCTTTGCCAACCATGGGATGTGAACCAGCAACCTTCCAGCCACCGGTGCAGATCCTGAGCCACAGAGCCACCCCTCCGCTTATTGTGCCAATTCTTTAAAATTTGTCCAAAAAGATGCAATTTTGAAAAAATAACCGTTGTAAATAACATCAGTGGCTATTGAAAAGTACATAGAAAAACAGAGACAAGTTAATAAACTTGAAATGACTACTTACAGCTCTGGAAAGGCCAAAGATAGTGTTTCAGGTTGATGTCCTTTAATTGATCTGCCACCAAAACAGAAATCCTCAACAGTCGAACAAGTCCATGTGATGAAAACCCTTATGCTCTTTAAATGGTTTTTAATGGATTGTGCATCCGTACTAAATTTTTTTCCACTCATAAGCTTTTGGATGAGAGATTCTGACCACTGTATAAGATCAGAAGCAATAGAAAAAACAGGCCTCTTTTCTGCTTATTTAACACACTCCTAATGCAAACAACACATTATGAATACAATGGAAAGGTTGCACCCAATAGGATCAAGCAACTTAAAACATATGTTCTGGGGACAGGAAAGTTGTTATAGAGATGAATGGTATTCATGAAACAAATAATGTTGCAAAAAACTTTGCCAAAAGTCACAACCCGTTTAACATTTGTCTGACAGGTTGAATGAGTTTGATATCTCTTAGGTTTGAAATGCACTCCAACGGCTGTATGATGCAAGCTCAAGAGTCAAAAGAACAGTAGTGAACTACAGTTCTTACAATAATAACAAGCAGCCGTGTGCTCTTGTGAATGATCTACATCATACACCCTTACAGACTTGGAAGTTTGCACAGTTTGTAGTCTTTCTAATTCAAAATTGGTTAAGTGTGAAATAGACGGAATGGTTTAAATAACCAGACAAAACAAATAGTAACAAACATTCCTTACCTTGGTCTCACATGGCACAGTTTGTTTATTTCAGGCTTTACTTTTTACTTTTAAATCCCTTCTAAACACAACATGTCCCATAAATCCCTATGTACAGGGTGAGGCCTATTTATCATTTAACTTAATCTTTAAGTTATTAACTCCTTACAGGAGCAAGCAGCTTGGAGCATGCGCTCTCAGCACTCCACGTGGCACATAGAGAAAGGACAACTTTTTTGTGCTATACTTCCTCCTCTGTATGCAATTGCATTTGACCTCAAGTACAGGCAGCAAAGCTATTATCAAACTTTGGTTTTGATCTTAACATCATCAGAGGGGTTACTGATTTCCGAACAGACACAGAGTGTGAAAGTCAACAATGTATTATCCAACAACAGGTATTGTTTTACTGGTTCCCCCAAGGATGCATATTGTCTCCATTACTCTTTGTCCTGTAAGCAAACACCCTCAAGAGCTCTCACCACTCCAGACACTTAATAAAATTTGCAGACGACTCTGTCATTGTTTGTCTGCTGCAAGTAAATGAGTGTAGCTATGGACATGTCAGATGAGTATGATAGGAGGTGTGAAGACAAATGTGTCCAACATCAAAGAAATGATAACAGGTTTCTGGAAAAAACACATACCCCCACCCAAACCTAAAGGGGGAGAGAATTAGCTGTGGTGGTAGGAAAAAAAAATTATTAGTTGTGAAATGTTCTGAACCCTAAGTGAAATTTCAAAACAACTTAAAAAAACAGGTCCAATGTGGACATGATCCTCACAAAAGGACAAAATTGTCTTTATTATAAAGGCAACTTAAGCATTGTAATGTTAATGATTCATTGTTGATCTTCTCCTATCGGTCCTTCCTTCAATTTGTTTTAATTTTCACTCTGATGTGTGTTTTGAAAAAGAACCAACTGGGTTGTCTTGTGAAATTATGTCTGTCTATTGTTCACTTGTTTTGCGTACAGCAAAATCATCTGTAACGAATGTTCACACCCCTTGTCTAACTAGTTCCAAATTCCAACCAACTACAAAACCAATAGATTAAAATTCTGATTCATAGCTGCAGCCATTTCCTTACTTCATACTTGATTTCTGGGCTATTTTTTATATGCATGTTATTGGTAATTTATGTATGTTATTGTTATTGTAGACAGTAGTTAGCACATCACATTCAAACACTTTAAAAAACAACCTTAGGCCTTCAAGGATTGAAAATATAGAGCTCTAAAATATTGGAATTATTTGAAGACAGTATCAGGAGTGCAAGTGGCAGGAAAGAGATGCACAACATGTTTTCTTATATTATTTAGTATGTTGTTTAAGAATAACAGTGGAAAAAATAACAGGATTACTAAAAAATAAGGAATTTAAAATGCAATCCAACATCAGACACTACTGATAACAGGGAAGAAAGTGCAAGAGACTCAACAGCTGAGGAGAAGGGGAAAATATCACATTGAGATAAATAAGGAAAAATGGGTGACAGGAAAAAATTAAATCAAAGAGCAAAAGGGAAAAACATGGAAAAGCCAGCAGAAATTCTAGCACCAGCACAAAAATAAGGGGACAAAACAGAAAGAATTCAAAACAACTGAACAAAGGAACAAGACATGGAAGAAAAGAAAGCCCATGCATTCATGAGCCTACACCAAAGAAAAGATAAAAATAGCTTATCTCCACAAAGAGTTAAAACCCATCATAACCATAAATACTGTAGGGAAAAAAAGTCCCTAGAAAAGCTGTGTCCTGTTTTCTCTGGTTATCTCAACTTTTGGAAAGGGTGATTGTATGCAAAACATTAATGCTAAAACCTGTTTACATATACTGTATCTACCTTCCTGCCTGGGCAGATGGCAGATCCACCACATTCACTTCTGTCAGACCTACCCTTGTAATCCATTACCATGAAAAACTCAAATCAGCTCAGGTCTGGAAACAATGCAAAAGGAGACATACTGTATGGAGAGAGGACCCAGAATCCCCCCTGTAGTAGACTGTTACTGGGCAAGGGGACAAAACAAATAGAAAACCAACCTATTCCTTTTTTAAAAAAACCCTAGAAGCAGGCACACAGGCGAGCTCAATTTCTAACAACACATAAGCAAAAGAGGCATCTATAAGGGCAGGTGACTGGAGATCTCAATAAGAGTCAACACAAACACAAATGATACAAAAACCAACACAGTCTTACTAAAATAATTTATGTATTTTCAAACCGCTTATACTTTCCGAGTGCACTAAAAAAAATCAGTTGTGGATTGTACCTCTTACCCCACTTTGAAAGTTTGTATATTTGTCATTTGTTCAAAATAGAGCCTATTGATTTTTAGAAATCAAAGACACAGGTCACTATTTTTCTGTTCATTTAAAGTGTGTGTTGAGTGCATATGTGGTCAGATATGTGCCAGCTTCATATGAAGTCGATCTGACTTCTATTCAGGACACTGTATTTGGTAAGCTGCCAGTAATAGGGTATTGAAGATACTGGTGAATAGCTAGCCCAGGTTACTGTTCACACAAATGCTCCGGCAGTTGTTAGGGTCAGGTGATCAGTCCTGGATTCCAGGCCAAAGGAAAACATCCGTACTTCAGGATGGGGTTGAGTAATTTAAACTGGGCTCATCACACCTACGAGCTGCTATGTCACATGATGCTGCTGTTTACCCTGTCTACGCCACAGGCCTTTTGTAGTTTGAGGATATGGAGTTAGTATACTTGCTCCAGCTTTGTGTTTGGGAAATCCAAGGGATATTGGTTGTTTTTTATAGACAATTCAAAAATGTTCTGTTTTTAAGACTTTGTACCATACACCGATCCGCCCCGGAGACCCAAGTGATTCTGGTTTAGGTAAGCCAAGGGACAATGATCTTCACGTTACCAGGGGGACAGTGGGTGGTCAAGTCTCCCCTAAACAATGTATCTTGTCAGATTATGATGTCAGTCCGTTTAATAATGTTGTTGAACTCCCTTCAGCCCAAATACAGAGGAGCCCAGGCCCAGAATGTTACACATACTGACAGAGAGTGATCTCATTATGTGTGTCATGATGGTGCTGTCTGGCTGTCCTGCTGGTCTGGATGAGGGGTGCATAGTGTGGTGCAGGTTCTTGTCCCATCCTGCTCTTGGTCCAGGTTGGAGGGTTGCACCGATTCTGAGTCTTGTTAGCTGGTATGGATTGGTTTGGGGGTGTTGATACCAGAGTGGTCCAGGAGGAGGGTGCAGGTGTCTCGGGGGCATTCTTGATTTTCTATGACTTCAGGTTGATTCTGTTGGTTCTGAGTGTCTTGGTTACATACGCTTGTGTGTATAGATGAAAAAGCTATTGAAGAGCACCTCATCCATCTCGGTGGAAGTTGCCATGTTCAAAAAATCCTAAAAAGAGAATTAAAGTTTCACACAACAAAGCATGACTGTGAAAGGTCAGGAGGCCTGCCTTGTGTGCACAACACTTCATTACAGTCAAAAAATCATGAAGCCATGAAGAAGACCCACCTATTGCACTGTATTACCTGTAGTGTTATCTTCAGAAAATCATTACAAAATAAAGAAAGGGGCCACAGCCACAGCAAGGTTGTACGAGGTTCGGGGGGCTGTCTGGTGTGTAAAACACTTGGTTTCAGCAGTGTGGCTGTTGTATTTGAAATGCTATTGAGCCATGAAGACGACCCACCTATCGCACTGTATTACCTGTAGTGTTATCTTCAGAAAATCATAAAAAAATAAAGGTTCCACAACCCAAAACAAAGCTGGGAAAAGTCAGAGGACCTGCTTAGTGTGCAAAACAGTTAGTTGCAGCATTGTGGGTGCTTTGGTTTAAATGCTTTTGGTTTGTGAACAGAATACCCCTATCCCAGTGCATTGTGCCACATTAAATAAAAGCACGAGAAAAAGAGATTCAGAACACAAAGCTGTGTCAGTGTTCTGTGTAAAAAGCCGGTTCGAACATCATGGGAGCTGTTTTTAATAAGCTGCTGAGTAAAGAATATTTTAATCTTCCTGCTGTCAGTAGTATTGTGAATATAGTTGACCCTTACCTGAATGAAAACAGGATGTAAAGGAAGGGTTTCAGAAATCAAACAAAGCTTTATTCCCGTGCTTACAGTCTGGGTAATTGGAGACTGCGCTGTTCTGCTTCCTATGGTCATATACGGGTTTTTCGCACGAAGCCGTATTGAACAGTATTTCTCGCGTTGTGAACGTGAGCACACAGCGGTCCCCCGGGTTCCAGTTCGTGCGTAATTACGCATCGATGAAAAACCGGAGGTTTAAAAAAAGATAATTAGCTCACTGATAGTTTGATGTAAAGGCTGTGGAAATATCCACAAGTCGTGGTCTTTAAAATGCATTTGGTTTGAAGGCGTTCTGTGCTTCCATTGCGGAGATATGGACAAAAAATATTCGTGCTTGGTAAAAAAAATGTCATAAAAACGAAAAAGTAAAGGCTGAGAAAGCATTCACAATGTATTTTATACACAAAGCAAGTGTTTTTGTAACTCTAAGAGATTTCGTGAAAGCGCTACAGGCGTGCCAAAATCATTTTCGAACTTCAAGCTAATTTACCCCAGTAGCCAAAGCGTGATCTGAAACCGTAGACAACAGAGCAATCCGAGAGTCCAGGGGAAGCCAGAGATCCAAAACAGAGCGTGAGTACCTAAGCCAAGCCGTGATCCGAAAAACCGTCGTCAAAGGGGGAAAATCTGTAATCCGAAAACCAAGGATGATACAAGACAGAAGAAGGAGTAGCGCAACCAGGAAGCTCGAAAGGAAAACCAATACTGAGCAAGGAGGTAGGGAAAGACAGGTGTTTAAGTACAGGATGAGACGGGGGTGTGGTGGTGAATAAGAAAACTGATAGGTAAACTGATGGAGTAAGGCTACGCCTTCTTCTGCCTCTTCCGTTGCCGGGAGGCAGGGATCGTAACAGTTTATGACATTCAGAGATGATATGCTCCTCTTATATTTATGCTCAGCTATCAACATTTCCTTTTTAATTGTAAAATTCAATATTGATATTCCATATTAAGCGGATTTAAACATGTGTAGTGTGCTCTCACGAGGCACCAGTTCTGTAGGGTTTGGGCATTTACTGGGACAATTATTAATTGTAGCCGTAAATCACAAAATGATTCTTTTAATGGCTTTAGAATCCAACCATGCGATATAACTCAAACAACGCACACACACAGGTACTAATACACGAGGATACATTTATTAATACATAAAATATGCATATAAACCTAACAGATCTTATCGAGAGGGTTATCAGAATACAAAAGGTATATATTCAATCAGTTACGAAGATTTACATATATCAAGAGGACATACGTTCAGTATATCATTCATTTAGACCGTTTCGTAAATGAACTTGGTTATAACTTCTACATTAGATACTCAAAACAAGTACATAACTCTTAGGAATTAAATTGATATCAACTGGTTGGGATAACAATTGAATTCTCAAGCTGTAATGCATTGAAGTTGAATACTCATCCAATCTCTGGGGATTCAGATCTCCTGCGGACTCTCTGGCTCCGTGCCAGGCTGTGCTGTGCGGCTTGCGACGGTGCGCTGCTGACGCTCACTGACCGGCTAGTTAGTGTTGGCTTTAACTAGCAAAGTTTGTGCACAGGAGAAAAGATGACTGTGGGTCCCAGCAAGTCAGGAAGAGGACCGGTTCATTCCTGATGAAGCGCTAGTTCTGAATACTGATTCAGCTGTCCACAGTTCCGACCTGTTCATGAGGCTTGCTGCTGGTGCTAACCTCGGGTGGATCCTCTGGTTACTCTCTGGCAACCTCCGCTCTAGACTCTTAGAACAAAGCAAAGTTCTGGCACTCGGACACACTGGCCGTTCCGTGGTTGTCCGGGCTGAGTCTCAGGATGGTCAGGAGGTGCGCTGCGAGAATGTCCTGCCCTTGGGAGCCTTCTGCTCCTGGGCCGTCCTGCCCTGGAATTCTCCTTTGAATTCCCTTCGAAAAAGTTCACAGAATTCTCAGAATTCTCTCAGGCCCTCTGTGTTGCCTGTTTTTACCTGGAGGAACTTCAGCTCGTTCATTGGCTGAAAGTTCCATGGGCATCAGAGTCCCACGTGGGTTACTCGGCCCTACCAGTCCCTGATTGGTTGATCAAGGTGAGATATGAGTCATTTACTCCTGACACCTAGGAATGCAGTCCAGATGTCCATCTGGCACTCCCTAGACAGATAGGCGCCAATGGATGACCATTGATCATGATAGCCAGGCTTAGCTAAGTGCATCCCCCTTTGGGAGCTGTCCCTTATCAAAAGAAAACATCTTTAAATCAGCCTGCATGAATAGCTTCTCTGTGGCTGCACCACAGAGATGAACAGAGAGATGGGGCCTCATTTGGGAAAGCACAGCAACACTTAATTCTGTCTTATTAATAAGCATTGCCGCTACACATGCATAGTAGAGAGTTTAAATTAAGTAATTGTTTCACTATCATCTAATGCACCACAAATGCCACCTATCGATCATCTCTGACCACATGCTGTGGTAAAGTGCAGCCCCTGTAAAATGTTACAGAGCTTTAACACTCATTCTGAATGGCCATATCTGCCGCTTTAAAATAAATGGAGTAATTTCTTTAAATGTTTTCTGTAAATCTTGTAATAGTGGAGTGGGAAATGTATAAATTAGCTTGAATTGTGAAACTAAACACCACAGAAGATAATACGTTTCAGACAAAAAGTAAGTACTGTACATAGGGCTTGTCTGAGTAACACAAAGTCCTTAAGAACAGTTTAAATATGTTGTCTTTTGTATTTCACTCTGTGGTTTCTATTACAAACAAGAAAGACACTGATTTTCTATCTGAAAGTGAAACCCTATTTATGCTTAGGTAGTGAAGCAGATGCCTCTTTTTACCAGTCTAGCTACTTTCCATGGCCTGGGTTTATATAGATCATGTAGGCTCTAGCCAAACATAAGAGCCAATGGGACTATTTAACCAGGTGCTGAACTACATCCAAAAGATGGCCACACTGTGGATGAATAACTCTGATAGTGATTGTGTAATTTAATCTTAATCCACCCCAAACCTTTTTAAACTAATTTCACCAGTTAACATAACATTTTTATCACTTTAGTAGCCCTATACAATTTCTTGCATTAGGAATTTGTCTTTTTGCATACCCCAGCCTGCTCTCCATGCGACACAGACAGGAAAAGAGAAGCTTAGAGTCAGAGCATAGGGTCAGCCATTGTACAGCACCCCTGGAGCAGTTGGGGTTAAGGGCCTTGCTCAGGGGCCTAACGGAGTAGGATTCCTCTGCCGGCTACGGGATTCAAACCGGCAGCCTTCCAGCCACAGGCACAGATCCTTAGCCACTGAGCCACAGAGCCACCACTCTGCCCTGTGGCTAAGGATCTAAATTTCAGTTAAGTTAAGTAAGTTTAGTCACCTTACTTGGGTAATACATACAACATCTACTGTGCATAAAATGCAGCACAAATGGTTTCACCAAAGTAAGCAAATTGGATGAGCAGTTTGTTGAATTGCTGTTTGAATGTTTGTTTGAATATTTTTTTATAAGGCTCTAATCTATCTGAGCACACTTCCACTCCATTGATGAGCATGTAGATACCATTGTTTTATAGGTACTAAATTACTTTTGTTCATCAGTCCTGCCCACTGCTATCACTATCAGAAAACCTAATGATTGTGACAAGGTGAATGCAGAACTATACTATAGTGTAATTTGTTATTAAACAGGTTTTCTTTTATGTTGTATGTATCATATCTATGTCAGATTTCAGAGTTGTTTACATCCAAAAGCTCAAAATATTGATACAATTATAAAGGCCCGCAGGGAAAGTGAAGAAAACAGCATCCCACTCCCAGAATTACTGTACAACAACACATTTCTATATTTCTTATGCAGTTCTTATTACCATATTTATACTATATATACAGTATTTGTGTAAAGGAGGTTGTCAATGTCCAGTATCTATGTTAGTATCTACAGTAAGTGTTTTGGCCATTAGTCATTACCAATGTTTCACATCAGTGTTACATTTACCCATTACCCATTATCATGTTGGTGTTATTTAGGAATTATTATAAAAGGACATGCACATGAACTAATTAAACATAATTGAGAAAGTGTACTTTGAAAAAGTAATTGCACATAATAGCATCAGGATGAATTAAATTCAGAATAGTTTTCTTTATGGGAATAATGTTTGATTGTTTATCTAACATTACAATGATGCAGCAGACTTTACAGTATACAGTATATATAGAAACAGTCTATGTTTCTCCAATGGAAATTTGGCAGAGAGATACCTGGGGCTAGATAGAGGCTAAAGAGACTGACCGTAGAGCCCTTGTCTGTGCAAGAGGGGATATGAGGGGAAAACCATGGCAGAACTGTTTGTTTCATCAGATACACTCTGAATGTACCCTCCCTGAGGGAAGCTTAGGCTGTGACTATAAGAAGCATGTGTGCCAAGATTCATCTATACTCTAAAATCTTCAAACTGCACTTCACTTCTCAGGTTCATTTCAGCAGCCTCCATTTAAATAGTTAAGGGCGTACCTTTTTGTGTTTCATTCTAGGTGAATACAAATTATAGTAAATTATTGTAGTGGGACAAATTAAAGTAAATTAACTTAGTATTTGGTTGCAAATCCTTTGCAAGCCATAACTGCATGAAGCCTGTGACCCATTAACATCACCAATCTCTTGGTTAGTTCTTTTGAGATGCTTTGCCAAGCCTTCGTTGCAGCCATTTACCATTACTGTTTTTTTTACTGACTCTCTTTTGCAGCAAGTGAAATGCATGCTCAATTGGATTGACCTGGCCAGTCAAGGCTTTCCACTTTTTTTCCCCCAGTGAACTCCTTGGTTGTGGTGGCAATGAGGTTTGGGTCATTGTCTTCCTGCATGATGAAATGCCAGAAGTGATTGTGCTGCTACAATCATGATGATCCTGTAGTTAAATCATCAATAAAGATGAGTAGGCCAATTTTAGAGACAGCCATGCATGCCTAAACCATGACACTAATCCTCCATATTTCACAGATTATATGGTATGCTTTGGATAGTTGGTAGTCCATTGCTTTCTTCACACATTCACCTTGCCATCACTTTGATGGATCTTTGTAACAGCTGTCTATAACACTTTGTTCCAGAACTCTGTTGGGTGTTCTCTGTAGTTTTTTGCAAATTTTAATCTGGCCTTTCTGTTTTTGATACAAGGTTTGCATCTTGCTGTAGCAGAGCAAGTTTGGACATGGTGTAGCATTGCCCTCCCTTGTGCGTAGCAGGGACCTCAGCTGCCTGGGCTTAGGGAGGTCTCCTTTAGCTCAGCAAACATTAAATTCAACACTACACATTGACAGCTCATTTAAGAATGCACAATATTTATTAGTGCAACAGGAAACACCTGATTAATAAGAAGCATCTGGCAGCCAAATGTCCCAATACTCATAGGGGCATTGAACACAAAAACTGTTATTATTTAGAAATGGTACAACATGTAAGCACCAAAATATGCAAAAATAAAGGATGACATTCTGTAACTTTACCTCATATTAATCTTTTCTTAGAGTGGTGCGGTGGTCTAAGTGCCTGACTTCTAAGCGAGAGGTCGGCTGTTCAAATCCAGCTAGCGCCATCGGCTTTCTTTTAACAAATAAAAGTATACAGTATACAATTTATACTTCACTGTCCCAATACTTCTGGAGGGCACTGTATACTCATAGTCTTCCTGAAGCACTACATTGGTGTTAGGGGTAGGATGTTTTGCTGGTGGACAAATCTGAATATACAGAAGATGATGGGGCCTGCCCATAAGGCAGGGACACTTAGTAAAGAGGAGATCAACTGTGAATGATTGAGTTTTGCCTGAACAGCTAGGCCATTCTAGCTGAGATCTTCATGCAACACTGCAACAGCTGGGAGAAGCCCAGACTGTCAGACTGTGTGTAGTGGAATACGTGAACAATCTACTTACTCTTTTGTTCGAGAATGTACAGTTGACCAGTTATGACTCAGTGGAAATACAAGAGAACCTTTATAGCTAAAAGGAAATAATAAGGACACAACAAAAAATAATAAATACGAAAGGATTCAAAATTTACAGTATGCAGTTTTATTAATACTAAATCAGTGCAAAACAAACCAATTGAAGAATAAAGATATATACAGATGCAGCCATTCAAAACAAGCGGGCGATACTGCATTATAATGCGGTGCGCTTGTCGCGGTATAACTCAAGTTACCGTATAATACCGTATTAATACCGTTTTTTCTTGCATAATGCATGGTACCGCAAGTAAAATAATAGTATCCGGAATTTCCGCAAGGTGGAGCTAATAAAGCTCAACCTCTCATGTTTGAGCTGATGCCATCAAAGTCTTTACCGAAGATATTACTAATAGTATTAATAATGAATGACCTTGGACAAGCTGTAAACTCAAAGTATTGCCCTGGTCCACATTCTTTGTAACGGTCTTTTTAAGCGAAAATACTTTATTTTTTCATTGACCGTCTTTGTAAAAGTAACACCACAGCATTTCGTTGATCCAATCACTCATTTGTTTCCAATCATGCAAAGTACAGTAATTTTTGAGAATCTCCGATTCACCATGCCTTTCAAATGCTCATAAAAGATATTGATTTAGGAACATAAACATATTACTGTATGCAAACTCTACTGTCTTTACTGTGCATGTTTTAGTATTGAATATTTATATGGAATTTTACCACTGAAGGGAAATTTTAGTAGCATAAAAAGAATAGGAGCATAACGCGTGTGAAGGTCATAAACGATATTACTTTTGGAACATAAACATACAGTATTATATGTAAACTGTATATGGCTGGTCTCAGTACTTTAAAGAAAAAATACACACCAGTATTCCATTTCTCCCTAAACATTTTAAGCATCGAAGTCTTTAACTAACGTGAAATAACATGTGTATAAAAAGTGGTAGTTTTAAGCTTTTCTGCGAATACGCTCGATACCAGAGTAAACAAGCATAATTTTAGAATTTGATTAATAGGGAATATAATATGGAATCGCGTATCTAAAGAAATTAATAACAATATAATTATATTAATGTACTGTAACTCAAGAATAGTATATGCTGTACAATGTCTGTTGATACTGTATGTGTAGGGCTGTTTCACTACTTGTCATGTGACCGTGTGAGTGGTGCGGTGGTCTAAGTGCCTGACTTCTAAGCGAGAGGTCGGCTGTTCAAAACCAGCTAGCGCCATCGGCTTTCTTTTAACAAATAAAAATGTCTTTGAAAAACTAAAATAGCTAATATTATTGGCATTATATTGCTTTGTGCTGGGTTAAGCAGTTTTCCGAACATAGTCTTTCAATGCCATAACATCTCTATTGGATTTAAATCTGGGGATTCAGCTGGAGTTTTCACCCAGTTCACTCCTTCTGCTATATTGTTGTTATTGTTGTTTTTATCCTGTAAGCCGCTTTGAGAAGCCACCTATAAAGGTGCTATATAAAGGCGCTGACTCTTATGAAATGTGTTTTCTTTCTTCTTTTTTCATTATGGAATAAACCTATTACTTGATTCTTATGGAAGCCCGGTTCTGCCAGAGATTAAAAAAAAAAAAAAACATGGAATCGCGTATCTAAAGAAGTAACTAAATTTCTTGCGTTGTACAGCTTTTCAGCTAAATATATTTATCGTGACAGCCGGCTGGCCGTGCCAAAAAATAAATAAAAACCAGTTTAACAACTCTCAAGCATACTGCGGTTTTTGTTAACACAAGTTTATCAGTGAAAAGACAACGGGCATTCTCCGAGTAGAATAGTCGTGCTTTGCAATCAAAGACAGTCCCCCTTCCCCCCACGGAAAGACAGACAAATGTTTTCACTGCCTATTCAGCTACAGGCTACAGGCTTGCGAAAAAGCATTTATTTTTAAATACATTTTAGCAAAGTCATGTTCCATAAAAGTACGGTAAATAAAAACCATTAATACTTTCGTTGGAGTTTAAATAAAGTTGATGTTTTCTCTTTTGGCTAGACTTGACTATTTAGCCATGAGATTATGTTTATGTTTATGTTTATTAATCTTCCTTGTTATGCACTGTGAGAATGATAATGTAGCCTTTGGCTACAAAACTAAAACCAAAACTAAAAATAAGATACACTACAGACATTCACAACAGCGACATATCATAAAACATATACATATATGTCATGACCACCAGCCAGCAGAGATCAACCCGTAAGTGAGCTAATCAGCACCAGCAGCGGGTTATTATTAACATGCGCCGCTGCACAAGTTAACACACCTGCAATTGCTCTACCATGCAGCACGCCAGGTTATTTATACCATTCTAACCTGCTTCCCGTTGCTCGGTATTGAGTTAACTTCTCGTAAGGTCTGGAATTTTGACTACACCTTTTTGCCTTCGGACTACGGATCTCGCCTTGCCCCTCGGATTGTTTGCTATCAGTGTCAATACCGGATTGGTACCTACTGTTCTCTTTTCGACCTCAAATCTGTCTCACATTTTGGATTGTTCGCCACCAGTGTCTTTACCGGAATTCAACCTACCTTACACCTTCTGACTTCGATTCTGCTCCTAGTTTCGGTTTGTTCGCTTACTACCTCCCAACGACTCCTGCATCTGAATTGGATCCTTTTCACCTCTTCAGAGTAGCGTTACAGAATACCGAGCCCTATTATGGATCCCGCTGATGCACAGACTCTTCGTTCCCTTCTCCCGCAGCATTCCCAAACTATCACCCAGCTTCAATCTTCACTCCAACAGTTCACTAACCAGGTCACCTGGCTTTTTTCTTCCCCTGTTTCGCCGGCTCACGCACCAATTCCTGTAATGCCTTTTGCACAAGCACCTGCTCCGACCCCCGCGGCGCCGCCCACCACTCCCTCAACCTTACCATTTGTCCTCCCGGAGAAGTATAACGGCAGCCCTGCAGGCTGCAGGGGCTTTATTGCTCAGTGCTCCCTGGCTTTTCAACTGCAGCCTGAGCATTTTTCTACTCCCCGGGAGCAGATCAGATTCGCCCTTTCCTTGCTCACAGGCAAAGCATTGGATTGGGCAGCAGTATTGCTTGCTAGGGGAGATCAGCTGTTCTCTGACTTTCAGCTTTTTGCTGATCGTCTCCAGGCGCGTTTTTCTCAAAGCAACCCGGACTTGACTTGCCTTCGGCTTTCCTCTCTTCGCCAGGGCAACAGACCACTGCAAGATTATGTGGCTGAATTCCATGCCCTCGCCATAGAGTCAGCCTGGAACCCTGAAGCCCTGGTTTGCCTCTTCTCTCAGGGTCTCTCGGAGAATCTAAAGGACCACCTGGTGCTCAGGCCTCTACCCACCTGGTCTCTGGAGGTGGCTATCGCTCAGGTGGTTGAATTGGACACCCGCATTCGGCTTCGGCGAGCAGAGAGACACCCAGGAAGCAGACCTGTGCGCCCCATGGGTCCTCCCCTCTTGGCGACCACCCTGCCACATGCACCCCTGTCCTTGGAGGGAAAGGAAAGGCGCGTTAGGACGGGCTGTGTCTGTACTGCTCTGCGTCGGGTCACCTGCTCGCTGCTTGCCCTTGAGACGCCCACATCCATCTCAATCTCTCCCACTGCCTACTGTTAGAGTCAGTAGTGCTGTTTTTTCACAATCCTCTTCGGGGCCGTTATTCCCAGCTGAGATTTCATGCATGGACACGTACCTTCTCCTTTCAGTTTTGGTGGATTCAGGGGTAGCGGGGAACTTTGTGGATGCCACTTTTGCTAAGAAGTGGGATATTCCTCTTGCTCTGGTCTCACCCCCTGTCTGCATTCAAACTTTGGATGGGTCACCGATTGCTCCTGGACGCATTACCTGGCAGACCATTCCTCTATCCCTTACTGTTGGTGCCACACACATGGAGAACATTTCACTCCTTCTCCTGGATTCCCCTGCTTATACTGTTATCCTGGGCCTTCCCTGGCTCAAGAAGCATGATCCCCACATCTCCTGGGCCAAGAATAAGATCATCACCTGGAGCCATGCCTGTTGTAACAACTGTTGTCACCCACCGCTCACGGTTACTGCTACAGTAATCCCCTTGGAAGAGCAGTCTATTATTCCCCCCCAATATGCACATCTGAAACAAGCCTTTGACAAACAGTAAGCTCTATCGCTCCCCCCTCACTGCACCTGCGACTGTGCAATAGATTTGCTTCCGGGAACCCTCCCATACAAAGGACGGATCTACCCTCTCACTCAGGCAGAGAATGAAGCCCTGCAAGATTATATCAAGGAGGCCCTGTATTCCGGTTTTATTCGTTCCTCCTCGTCCCCAGCCTGTGTTATCTTTTTCTTCATAGGGAAGAAGGACGGCTCCTTGAGGCCGTGTATTGACTACAGAGGGCTGAACTCCATTACAGTCAAACATCGCTACCCCTTGCCTTTAATCGCAGCAGCTCTGGAGTCCGTAGGTGGAGTGTCCATCTTCTCAAAACTAGATCTACGGAGGGCTTATAATTTAATCAGGATCCATGAAGGGGATGAGTGGAAGGCGGCCTTTATGACCACGCACGGCCACTATGAATATCAGGTTATGCCTTTTGGACTCGCTAATGCCCCGGCGTTCTTCCAGTCCTACATGAATGACATCTTTAGGGACATTATTGGAAAGTTTGTTTTGGTATACTTGGATGACATCCTCATTTTTTCCGCCGACCCTCAGGAACATGTCCATCACGTCCAGGAGGTCTTGTCCAGACTCATCGACAACAAGCTCTATGCCAAGCTTGAGAAATGCGTTTTTCATGCTTCTAAGATTCACTTTCTGGGCTACATTATTTCTCCCCTTGGAGTGGAGATGGTCTCAGCTAATGTCGCGGCTATCAATGACTGGCCAGTGCCTCGCAATTTAAAGCAAATCCAACGCTTCCTAGGTTTTGCCAACTTCTACGGGCGTTTCATCCGGAACTTTAGCTCCGTTGTGGCTCCCATCACGGCTCTGACCCGCAACCGATCTAGCCGGGGTAAATGGAACCCAGAGGCTAACCAGGCATTCCTGCGCTTGAAACAACTCTTCACCTCGGCTCCACTCCTACGGCATCCGGATCCCTCCTGGCCTTTCATTGTTAAGGTTGACTTCTCTGCCCATGGGGTTGGTGCAGTCCTCTCCCAGCACCTCGAAGAGGATCGCCTTCCACATCCATGTGCCTTCTTTTCCAAGAAGCTCTCTCCTGCAGAGGTTAACTACGATGTGGGCAATCGTGAACTCCTAGCTATCAAGTTTGCCCTCGAGAAATGGAGACACTGGCTGAAGGGGGCTCATCACCCCTTTGTCATTATCACGGACCATAAGAACCTGTCCTATATTCAATCTGCCAAGTGCCTCAACTCGCGTCAGGCCCGTTGGTCACTTTTCTTCTTTCGTTTCAATTTTGTTATCACCTACACTCCTGGCTCCAAGAATGGGAGGGCTGATGCACTCTCTCGGCTCGATGACCCCCCAGACCTGGACTACACGCCTGAACCAATCATCTCTTCCAACAGAATTGTGGTGGCGATTCATTGATCCATTGAAGATCAGGTCAGACGTGCCCTCAACAGAACTACAGTTCCTCTGTGCTGCCCCCCGGATAAGCTTTTTGTACCTGACCACTTGCGTTCTGCTGTCCAGCAGTGGGGGCATGACTCCCGGTTTGTGGGCCATCCTGGATGCAGACGCATTCTGGACCTCCTCACCAGGGAGTTCTGGTGGCCTTCCATGCGATCTGATGCAGCAGAGTACGTCAGGGCTTGCCCGGTCTATGCCAGGAGCAAGACTCCGCATGCTAGGGAGGCTGGCCTCCTTCACCCCCTTCCAATCCCACACCACCCTTGGTCCCACATAGCTGTTGACTTCATTACGGACCTTCCTAACAGTCAAGGTCATATGGTAATCATGGCGGTCTCTGATCGTTTTTCCAAAGCAGCCCATTTTGTCCCCCTCCCAGCATTGCCCACAGCCCAGGAAATGGCGTCATTGTTTGTGCAACAGGTCTTTAGGATACATGGTTTGCCCGATGATGTGGTCTCAGACAGGGGACCTCAATTTGTCTCGGTCTTTTGTAAGAATTTCTGTCAAGCTCTAGGGACCCATGTATCTTTGACTTCAGGTTTTCATCCTGAGGCCAATGGTCAGGTAGAAAGGACCAACCAAACCCTCCTGACCTTTTTGAGAGCCTTCATCTCCAACTCACAGGATGATTGGTCATCGCTGCTTCCCTGGGCAGAGTATGCCCACAATTCTCTTACCTCCTCCTCCACAGATCTCTCTCCCTTCCTCTGCTCTTTAGGTTATCAACCCACTCTCATCCCTGTCACACCTCCGGACACGGCAGTGCCGTCAGTGCGACAATATATTTCCAAGTTGCGAAGGACCTGGAGAATGGCGAGGACAGCTCTCACCAACTCGACCCAGCACCACGCCAAATTCGCCAACCGACACCGCAGACCAGCCCCTCGTTTTCGGAGAGGACAGTTCGTTTGGTTATCTACACGGAACCTACCTCTACATTAACAAGCGCCGCCGCACGAGTTAACACACCTGCAATTGCTCTACCGTGCGGCACGCCGGGTTATTTATACCATTCTAACCTGCTTCCCGTTGCTCGGTATTGAGTTAACTTCATGTAAGCTCTACCTAGTGTTTCTCTACCTTTTTGCCTTCCTGGAATTTTGACTACACCTTTTTGCCTTCGGACTACGGATTTCGCCTTGCCCCTCGGATTGTTTGCTATCAGTGTCAATACCGGATTGGTACCCACCGTTCTTTTTTCGACCTTGATTTTGTCTCACGTTTTGGATTGTTCGCCACCAGTGTCTTTACCGGATTTCGACCTACCTTACACCTTCTGACTTCGATTCAGCTCCTAGTTTCGGTTTGTTCGCTTACTACCTCCCAACGACTCCTGCATCTGCATTGGATCCTTTTCACCTCTTCAGAGCAGCGTTATAATATATTGTTAAATTATTACTTTGAATAAATACTCTGAGTTACTGAAACAGCCCGTTAATAAAATTGTCGCAATTTTGTTCTTGTTTGGAGGCAGGGATATTCTGACAACAATTGATTTAAAGACGATCTGTCAAAGTGCAATGAAATACAATATTGTTGTTGTTGTTATTGTTGTTTTTATCCTGTAAAGCGCTTTGAGAAGCCACCTTATATAAAGGCGCTGATTCTTATGAAATGTGTTTTCTTTCTTCTTTTTTCAGCATGGAATAAACCTATTACTTGATTCTTATGGAAGCCCGGTTCTGCCAGGGATTAAAAAAAAGCACCACGTCTCTTCCCGTTAAAAAGAGGAAACACTTTACACTTTAACTCCTTAGTTCACAGCGAAATTTCACCAGAGCCACTCATTAACCCCCCGTGATTACGCATCATTGAAAAACCAGAGGTTTAAAAAAAGAGAATTAGCTCGCTGATCGTTTTCTGTGGAGGCTGTGAACATTTTCACAAGTCGTGGTCTTCAAAGTACATTTGCTTTGAAGGCTTTCTGTGTTTCCCTTCCAACGATATGGACAGAAGAATATTCGAGCGTGGTAAAAAAAATGGCTTAAAAACAGCATTTTGAAGGCTGTGAAGACAGTCACAATGTAACACACAAAGCAAATGTTATCGTAACTCTAGGAGGTTTCGTGAAAAAGCTACAGGCGTGCTAACTGTAATCGTTTTTATTTTTGAATACATTTTAGCAAAGTCATCTATACAAAAAAGTTGCATTTTAATACCACTCGACAGCCAGCTGGCTGTGCCGAAAAAATAGATAAAAACCGGTTTAACAGCTCTGTTGTTTTTATCCCGTAAAGCGCTTTGAGAAGCCACCTTTAGACATTGCACGACTTTAAAAGCTATAAAAACAGGTTTCGATTCAGGGTTGATGAACTCTAACAATTAATAACCCGAATTAATCGAATCCCAGGTGTGAGTTCATAAAGCCTGAATTACGTACTATGCCTACATCTGCGAAACACCCGATCATCTGCTCGAAAGATTTCAGTGCTTTGTGTACAGTATATTCTAGACACAGTGGGGGCAGGACATCTGAGGTGCCCGCCTGCGTGGTGACCACTCGACAGCCGGCTGTCACTTATACAACAAAATTGCATTTAATACCACTCAACAGTACCAAAAAATAGATAAAAACCGGTTGAACAGCTCTTGTTTTTGTCCCGTAAAGCGCTTTGAGAAGCCACCTTTAAAGGCGGTACATACAATAAAGTTCATTATTATTACTATTGTTAATTTGCTGGACAGAGAGGTGAACATTATTAAGCAGACAAAGGTAGCAATTTACATTGCATTGTGCCACGGAACTGGGCTTCCATAAGAATCAAGTAATATGTTTATTCCATGCTGAAAAAAAAAGAAGAAAGAAAACACATTCCATAAGAATCATTGCCTTTATGGATAAAAGATAAAAACAACAATAACAACAACAATATTGTATTTCATTGCACTTTGACAGATTGTATTTAAATCAATTGTTGATTTAAAGTTTGACAGTAAATGTTTATATTGTAACGCATACAGCCTCCATTTCTTTATAAAAATTTAAAAAATCTTGTGCGCAGCCTAAGAGGGGGGATCTGCTCTCAGTGACAACTGACAATCCTCCATACACTCAAGTGAAAAATTAATAATGCCAATATAAACGTCGTATTTACAATTTGTTGATAATAAAAATGTTAAGTTCTCTAAAGCTTTGTGATAGTTTACCCAGGGAGCTGTGTAAGCATGCGTGGGCAGCAAAAGATCAGCTAAACTGGGAAGATGCGACACCGAAGATATTATTAATAACCTTTTAAATCTGAAGGGAGATCTAAAGGGATCCCCACACGATAGAAGCAGGAAGCAGGAGCAGAAGCAGGAACCGTTGACAGAAGGAACGATGGTGACTATTCGATATTAAAAAATTACTTAGATTCGAACATGTTGTGATATTTAGAAATTTAAAAAGTCAATTAATTGTCCATAATATTGCTATTTTATTTTATCAAAGAAATGTTTGTTAAAAGAAAATTGGTGACGCTAGCAGGATTTGAACAGTCGACCTCTCGCTTAGAAGTTGGGCACAGACCATCGCGCCACTTGCACGGTCACATGACAAGTGGTGAAACAGCCCTACACATACAGTATCAACAGACATTGTACAGTGTATACTATTCTTGTGTTGCAGTACATGAATATAATTATATCATTATTAATTTCTTTAGATACGCGATTCCATATTATATTCCCTATTAATCAAATTCTAAAAGTATGCCTGTTTAATCTGGTATCGCGCGTATTTGCAGAAAACTTAAAACTACCACTTTTTATACACGTTATTTCACATGTTAGTTAAAGACTTCGATGCTTAAAATGTTTAGGGAGAAATGGAATACTAGTGTGTATTTTTTCTTTAAAGTACCAAGACCAGCCATATACAGTTTACATACTGTAATACTGTATGTTTATGTTCTAAAATTAATATCGTTTATGGCTTTCACACGCGTTATGCTCCTATTCTTTTTATGCTCAGCTACTAAAATTTCCCTTCGGTGGTAAAATTCCATATAAATATTCAATACTAAAAAGGGCACAGTAAAGACATTTAAATCTTTCTACGACCGACCAACGCACCACGAGTGCCCCTGTCGGTCAACCAATGACGTACCGTGGTATGATGCGCAATGACATAGCCAAATGCGTATGTGTTTGTGCCACGCACTTTGCATCTGTATGACTCAGTCTGTCATAAATCTTTCACTCTCAATTTTTGCTGATCGTTTACTTATGGATTGCAGGGACACAATTAATAGTAGTATTAATGTACATCGACTATAACACTTATTGTTGTCATCATAATTTAAATCAATCTTATATACAACATTTTCCTCAATACAAATTCCAAATTTCAGGTTGGAATAATTGACTTGTGGCTTATATTTGAATACAAGTAAAAAAAATGAAAGTTGATCTGGTTGTTGACATATTTACTGTTGTACTGTGTTGTACTGTTTGCATATACTGTAACAGACCACCATGTTGCTTGTTTCCGGTGTGTTGTTGGGATTGAATGATAAAAAAAAAAACTTTTATATTCATTTTTAGTTATCCAAAAATCAAAGTACACTTTTGCGTTCAAGATGGAGGTGATCCTGTTGGTAGGAATCATCAGGCTAAAAGGCAGTTTGGAGTGGATTCACACTTACAATAGACGTGATAAAGTCTAAGGCCTATGAGGTATCCACACAGCTAAACATTCCAATTCAAAAACTCAAAGTGTCCCGTGCCTGAATAGCACATTTCATGAGAAGGAATGTTTTGTTTTTTTCCCATATTGTATGCAGTTTGTCTCTTAAAATCCTCTCTCATTTCCTTTATGTATTTAAACCAAGATAACTTTTTTTTGGTTCACCCATTTCTATTCAGAAAGGTAACTTGTACTTTGGACAAGTTTCACAGTCCAAATTTCTGAGTGCGGCTTATATTTAAGGCAACTTATATTTGGGGAAATGTGGTAAATACTTTGCTAATCCTGCTCTCAAATATGAGTAAATATTTAGCTATTGGTTTGAGCTAATCATTTTCAAAAGTGTTTTCTTCTCAAACTTTAAAATGTGAATTTATTAAATTGACTAAATTGACAATATATTCATTCAAGGCATCACACTGGCAAGGCCATACTATTTAGAGTTTTAAATGACGTCCCAAAAGAAGTCACAATTGTCCACTGGCTCTGTCACAGTCTCGTCCCTCAAAAGTTTAGAAGCACAGAAGTGATGCCGCAATAATAATGGCACAGCCACAATTACATAGGAGCGCAAAGGTGTTTATTTTGAGGAACTGTGTTACCAAAGTCCAAAAAATAATAACACTGTGAAAAATACAACCTAACTGGGAACAGTCTTCAGTCACACTTTCCCTGAATAAGGAAATTATTTCTTGCTACTTTTGCGCAGAGCACAACTTTGCACAACAAGGTGCACACAAGGTTTGACTCAGGCCCTGTCTGTATGTGAGACAGAGGTGGGGAGAAACTATATATACTGACAAAGGTTGTAGCTACTACTGAATACAGGAGTAAACTTATCTCCAGCTAGGGTCTTACTCCACATGAGCTCGGTCTCCCTCTCCTGTTGGTGTTGCAGACAAGAAGACAAAGACAAAAAGGCCTGAGGTGTTTATCATTGGTATCATTTATCACTTTATCATTGGTAGTGTAACATTTACAATGTCCTGACTTTAACACAAACCAGAATATACAGATGCAGCCATTCAAAATGCGCGGGCGATACCGCATTATTTTCCGGTACGCTGTACGCAGTCTACCGCGAGTTACCGGTAAATACCGCAAGTTACCGATAAATACCGCTAGCAAAATAATAGTATCCGGAATTTCCGCAAGGTGGAGCTAATAAAGCTCAACCTCTCATGTTTGAGCTGTCGCCATCAAAGTCTTTAACGAAGATATTACTAATAGTATTAATAATAAATGACCTTGGACAAGCTGTAAACTCAAAGTATTGCCCTGGTCCACATTCTTTTTTTCATTGACCGTCTTTGTAAAAGTAACACCACAGCATTTCGCAGTCACGCATTTTTTTCCAATCATGCAAAGTACAGTAATTTTTGAGAATCGATTCACCATGCCTTTCACATGCTCATAAAAGAGATTGATTTAGGAACATAAACATATTACCGTATGCAAACTGTACTGTATACAGTATGTATATGTATATTTAATGTCTTAACTGTGCCCATTTAAGTATTGAATATTTATATGGAATTTTACCACTGAAGGGAAATCTTAGTGCCTGAGCATAAAAAAAATACTGTATATGTTTCTAGGTTTATATTATGCATTTCATACGGTCAAATTACTTTTGAACAACTGATAAGAAGCGTGAAACGGTATGCCCAGGACGTTTTAGTTTCGTTTTGTGCGGGGACTGCTTTAACTATATCGCCGTGGATTGATTAGAGATATCAAGTACATACAAGTCATTTTTTAAATGTTGTAGTTCGTCTTGTAAAAATGTTATGAGAACATCATCTGTCAACAATTACACAGGTTCTGTTTCCATATTGCGGATTTTGGTTACGTAATATTATTTTCTAATTTCACGTTGTGAATATATATGATTTGGGCAAACAGAGCCGCAAAGAAGTACATTATGGGTTGTTGTTTTTTTTTGCAGTTTTATCTAGAACAAGCGATGCTTAAACCTTTGTCTGATTCTTGTGAAACTATCCACATGACAGTTACCTACAGTAGGAGTTGACTTCAGTGATGTCACTGATGGGATGTTTCTAAAAATCCATCCTCTGTAAAACGTCTTCTCTAGTTGTCCTGCATATGTATTCGCTAATGAAGCTGTGTGTTCTGAGCCTGGTTCTCTACATTTCCGTATGAACCAGCTTAGAGGGCTAAAGACAGCTTGTGTTAAATTGAGTGTAAGGTAATTTATGCTTCTAAAGTCATGGTCAGCATTTATTATTGTACTGTGCTGTAAACTTGTTCTGTGCCTAATTACATTATTTTATAGCTTTATCAAATCTGTACATTGTCTGTCGATAATGTTTCTGTAGTGCTTTTTCAGCATACTGCATGCGACTGTGCTGGTGGCGCTGTGGGTTAGGTTCCTGACTCCCATGTCACACGGTCTGTGATCGAATCCCATGGAACTATGACTTTATTTTTTAACAAACATTTCTTTGAAAAAATGAAACGTTTCCCTTGGTCAGAGATTAAATAAAACCTCACTCGCACCAAACAAATTTATATTTCTAAATATCAACATGATCGGATTTAAGTCTTTTTAATAACAATGAATAGTCACCTATGCGTTACAAAATAAACATTTATATTGATTTGAATCGCGTTTTGATTTAAATCGTAAACGCGTGTTTAAATATATGTGTTTAAAGGCAATATACTGTATAAAAGCGCTGATTCTTATGGAATGTGTTCTGCCGGGGATTCAAAAAATTTATTTTTTTTTATCGCGTATCTAAGGAAAATTGCAGTATAACTTTGTTCATGCACAAACAGTGGCATGTTACATTATTAATTTGGGTGTCACCTCTTGCCAGAAAGCTCTAAATTGCATTTTGAGTGCGGTTTTTGACTTTTTCTAAATTGCAACCCATAAATAAAGCTGATACAGCTTAGACTTACTGTATTCTAAACTGTATTACAGCAGCACATTGGACAATGCAACGTAAATTGCAAAAATGCACTTGGAATCTGTCCAAGCCCTACTACGAAAATTATTTAAACTGCGACACTTATCATTCATCTTTAAATAAACTTTATTTTATATAGCGTTTTAAGCGAATAGGTAATTAGATTGCTCATAAACCTAATCGCTTTTTCTACATAAACACAGCGTGATTGCTCTCTGAAAATGCTTTTCCTTTATATTTAGGCTCAGATTTCAACTATAGATCGTATTATTATAAACCTTCTTGAAAAAATGTCTTTTATGTACACCATGTTTGCCATTAATTCATTTAGGGCTAAAATACGTTCATTGTCTTCCAATCGAGTCGAGTTGACATTGGAAGCTCGCCACGCCCGGACTGTTACACCAACGCATTAGCATGTTAAAGCGATTTCATTGAGGAGCCTAGCTACTAGTTAACACTGTACTTCCTACTTTGAAAATACCTGTGAAACCGGTTTAATTCGTCACAACCAGCACTCCGGCAGAGAGGGGGTTGTACTCGTTAACGTCCGATGACATACAAGTGGAAAGATTACAGATTTTAATCGTCTTTTTTCTGAACCAGGGAAAATCTGATCATGTTTCTCTATAACAATAATAAAAAACTTTATTTTACATATCACCTTTAAAAGTGGCATCTCAAAACAATACAGTAGATGTAAACCACAGATTACAAGGTAAATACCCAGACAAACGCAAACGCGTTTTTAATAAAATGCTTTCATTCATTCAACAGAGAGAGAGTGTAAAACCTGGGTGTAACAGCTGTTCCTTTTTCTGATCACTTGCTCTCTGAGATACATGGGAATCCAGGCTTTTTTTTTATCAACGCTTTCTTTTCCCTATACCAGATCTTATGGAACCACTTCAGAAGGGTGTCAGCCAGTCAGATTCCAGGAATCGGTACTTTAAAGGAAAAATACACACCGGTACTCCATTTCCCCCTAAACATTTTAAGCATCGAAGTATTTAACTAACATGTGAAATAGCGTGTGAAAAAGTGGTAGTTTTAAGCTTTTCTGCTAATATAATATGGAATCGCGTATCTAAAGAATTTAATAACGATATGATTATATTCGTGTACTGCGACAGGGCTGTGTAGGGCTGTTTTGCCTTTCTCTTCATGCGACTGTACCAGGAAGAGGATTTCTTTCTATTGGAAACGTGTATTTTAAAAGTTTAAGATGTAAAAACCTTACAGCGTACACAGATTTCTAAACTGATCAGGATCGTTATCTTTGTCTTATGCATAATAATGTTCACCGCTCTGTCCAGCAAATTAATAATAAACTTTATTTTATATAGCGTTTTAAACGAATAAGTAATTAGATTGCTCATAAACCTAATCACTTGCTTTTTCTTTTTATTTAGGCTCAGATTTCAACTATAGATCGTATTATTAATAACAATAATAACAACCAACCAACAAAAACAACCATATAAACATAATACCAACCAAAAACATAGATAACAACCACAATACAAAATCAAATATATCAAACCATTATACTGTCACAAATTCCTCCAATTATCATAATCCCGCCCCTTATGCAAAACCAAACCCTCCTCCCATCCGAGTTTATCCTCTTTATCATAAACAAAATCCACCTCAATTTTCAACATAAAGCATTACACAAAATCAATACCTCAACACTCCATACTCAACAACGATAATTCACAAACAGCCAGAACATGTAACTCCACATTCCCAAACATACCTAATTTCCATAGCCCCGCCCCTTATGCAAAACCAACATCCCTCCCCTGTTCTCTCTCTCCGCTGGCGTTTGTAATCGTTTTTATTTTTAAATAAATTTTAGCAAAGTCATGTATTTTAAAAATCTTAAGATTTCTTATTTAGTGGTTTCATTAGTGACAAAGGCTAAACTTTCTTGGAAAAATGTCTTTTATGTAAACCATGTTTGCTATTAATTCATTCAGGGCTAAAATATGTTCATTGTCTTCAAATGAAAGAAGGGTTCCTTTCGCCGTGGTCGGGTTGAAATTAGAAGCTTGCCACGCCCGGACTGTTACCCCAACGTATTAGCATGTTAAAGCGATTTCATTGAGGAGCCTAGCCTTTCTTAACTAGCACTGTACTTACTGGGTTTTTGAGGGGGGGGAGGTGTCTTTCGCTGTGAAACCAGTTCAGAAAAAAGACGATTAAATTTAATAAACGATTAAGGGTATTTACCTTGTAATCTGTGGTTTACATCTACTGTATTGTTTTGAGATGCCACTTTTAAAGGTGATATGTAAAATAAAGTTTTTTATTATTGTTATAGAGAAACATGATCAGATTTTCCCTGGTTCAGAAAAAAGACGATTAAAATCTGTAATCTTTGTACTTGTACAGTATGTCATCGGAAAATACAATCAGTTTCTGCTTTGTGTAAGGATGGTTTCAAAAAGTAATCTAAGTGGTGAGAAAGCTGTGCTCCTCAAAGCGCTTTACAGGATAAAAACAATAACAACAATAGTGGCTGGGCAAACGATTTTTTTTACAGAAATACAAAATGAGATACTGTATAATGATGTGCATGAACAAAGTTATACTGCTATTTTCCTTAGATACGCGATTAAAAAAAATAAATTTTTTGAATCCCAAGCAGAACACATTCCATAAGAATCAGCGCTTTTATATATCGCCTTTAAACACATATATTTAAACACGCGTTTACGATTTAAATCAAAATGCGATTCAAAACAATATAAATGTTTATTTTGTAACGCATAGGTGACTATTCATTGTTATTAAAAAGACTTAAATCAATCATGTTGTGATATTTAGAAATATAAATTTGTTTGGTGCGAGTGAGGTTTTATTTAATCTCTGACCAAGGGAAACGTTTCATTTTTTCAAAGAAATGTTTGTTAAAAAATAAAGTCATAGTTCCATGGGATTCGATCACAGACCGTGTGACATGGGAGTCAGGAACCTAATCCACAGCGCCACTGGCGCAGTCACATGCAGAGTGCTGAAAAAGCACTACAGAAACATTATCGACAGACAATGTACAGCGTGTACTATTCTTGTGTTGCGGTACATGAATATAATTATATCATTATTAATTTCGTTAGATACGCGATTCCATATTATATTCCTTTTTAATCAAATTCTAAAAGTATGCTTGTTGACTCCGGTATCTCTTTAGTTAAAGACTTCGATGCTTAAAATGTTTAGGGAGAAATGGAATACTGGTGTGTATTTTTTCTTTAAAGTACCAAGACCAGCCATATACTGTATGTTTATGTTCCAAAATTAATATCGTTTATGGCCTTCACACGCGTTACAGTATGCTCCTATTCTTTTTATGCTCAGCTACTAAGATTTCCCTTCAGTGGTAAAATTCAATATCTACAACGGGCACAGCAAAGACGTTTACTGTAAGTCTTTCTTCGACAGACCAACGGACCACGAGTGCCCCTGTCGGTCAACCAATCACGTACCGCGGTACCGAGCGTCATCTTGCGTCACAATGCGCGACTCCACCTGCGGTACGTGTCTGTAACGCGCACTTTGAATGGCTGCATCTGTAATGCTTAATCAGCGACACCAATCTGAGACACATTCTTGAAACGTAACACAGAGGAGCTGGGTAATTTTTGCCTGTTGAAGACAACATAATTAAAAAAAAACCTACTATTCTATTTCTGAACACTTAATTATAAGTGTAATAATAAGTCTTACTGATACACAGACATTCATTGTTGGACATGTCTGTGGATGGAGGTGTTCTAGCCTTGAACTCCTTCATCAGATTCCAGGAGTCAGAGTGAGGAAGTTTGTTCAGCAATATGTGAATCCATGTCTTCAAGTTGTTTCTCTGACAGTCCACAGAGTGCACATTACTGAATGTGGCTCTTGTCAGTTCATCAATCTCTTGGAGCACTTTGATTGCCTTTAGTTCAATCTCTAGTGAAGTACCTATCTCATTTCTTACCTGGATTTTGTGGTAGTTTGGTGTCCAAAAATGTAGTTTATATGTTGTGGTTCTTCCAGAGTGCTCCACGAGCCATACAATATGGAGATGTGTGGTCTGAGCAGCATTTATTAAAGTATGTTAGTCTGATATGAAATATCAACAAATACTTCTCTATGAGTTGGAAAAAATGTATTTATTTTAACAAAGAAAGGAACACAGCTCTTGAACCACAAAACCCAATGTTCAATTTACAAAGCAGAAACCACAACCTATTATAGCACATTTATGCAAACATCATCACTTTTACACATTAGTAACTCAAACTATTTTAAACAGAGATGTCCTTTGTATTTTGCAAACAGAACAGTTTTGCAAGTTTCTGCATGACCGTATAACCTTTGATCACTCAATCAGAAATATATGTAGGACATTAAGTCATGTAAACCAGAGGTTGCAAAAAGTAACAGCCGACAGATCTTTACTCTTTAACTCTTTAGTATGTCAATCAAAACTACATTTTGATTTACTACAGCATCTTTCAAGTATTAAATGTGAAGTTTACTCAATACAGAATGTGTATATTACAGACAAGAAACATCTGTGCTATTCTTCACAACTGATTAAATACTGTCACATTTCAGTTCCTCCTGCAAAGTCATCTGTCGAGCAGTCGTCAATCAGTGAAAAGGGGATCTTTTTTGTTTAAGTAAACAAATGTAACAAAAACTGCTACCTGGCAAACAAATGTATAAAATTGACATGGTTCTTCCCCCTAAGTATTTCCTCTAATTGTCTTGCAGCAGATAGGAGTGAAGCTGGATTTTTCTGATCTTGGGGTAGTACATGAACAAAAAAAAACACAAAAAAGATCACCATCCCAAAATTAAACCATCATCATACTTCATATTTCAGCACTAACATATTCCTTAACCAAGGGCAAACACTGCTTTTCTTTTAATGTATATAAATCCAAAATCACAGTGATATATACGCAAACAACCATAAAATATTATGCAACATGATATAAAGAGTCAAAGAGCCATTCATTTCCTGTGAACAAAGATTTGTGAAGTTAGTTCATTTAGAGATGACATGTCATAACCTCTATATGACTTCCTTAAAATATCTACTGATGAAGCCATCTAGAATGTGCAAGGTGTCAGTTTTTGGTATGGTACTCTGGACAACAGTGCATTGTGACTTTTTATTTTTTCAAATCGTCTGATGCAGACTCCAGTACTCTGTACTGCACAGTTAATCCCTAAAGAACCACAGCTGTATGTGGGTTTCAGACAACAATGTACTATTGCAATACTTCACAATAGGTACAGTATTCAATATTTATTAGTCTATTAGTGCTTTCCTGTTTTCATTCTGTATGCACGCTACCATTAAACAATTTCATTAAATAGAATGATAACATTGTTCATTGTTCAGACAGGATGATGTTACCATGTTACTACCATAACTCCAAATCAGATATGTTACAGTACTGTGGAAAACTAATAGAATTATCACTTTTAATTACATACTGTACACAGATTTATTAATTTGAATAAATAGCAATTACAAAACAGATAAAAATATATATTAAAAGCACAAACTCATATTTTAAAGCAAATAAAAACATTAAAACAAAAAAGCCAGATTTAAATAAAATGTTTGAGTAGTAATTTGAACTACTTTATCGTATACTGTAAGTTGCATTACAGCTGATACAAGTCTGCACTATATTTAGATTAATATATTTAAATTGTTAATATTGTAATTTGCTGCAAAGGAACAAGTAAAGGTTTATTACATGCTGAAAAGAGATGAAAAGATATAAAAAGTTTTGACTGCTGAGCCTACTTTAGGTGTCAATGGAATAAACTTTACTTGTTCCTTTGCAGCCTACGCAGACTGACACAGCTACCGACTAGAACTTCTTGTAATTTGCTGTTTGCAGTTATAGTATGCACTGTTCCATTTATATTTAATTGTAATGATCACTTACAAAACAAGCAATGTCAATAATGACATTTAGATGAAGGCAGTCTGCAAGAATGACACTAATATATATAGTTATATATATTCAGGTGGGTAGCTGCGTCAGCATGCGTAGGCTGCAAAGGAACAAGTAATAGGTTTATTCCATGCTGAAAAAAAGAAGAAAGAGAACACAACGTTTCGGCCGTGGAGCCTTCTTCAGGTGTGGACACACCTGAAGAAGGCTCCACGGCCGAAACGTTGTGTTCTCTTTCTTCTTTTTTTCAGCATGGAATAAACCTATTACTAGTTATATATATATCAACTATAGTTTATACACAGTACAGATGCAGCCATTCAAAATGCATGGTAAAACCCTGTGTACATGTTCAGATGGCCAAAATGACCGACAGGCAGCACTCGTGGTTAATTGGTTGTTACTGAAACAATTGCTTAATTTAATCTCTTTACTGTGCATGTTTAAATCCGCTTAATATTGAATATTAATATGGAATTTTATAAGTAAAGGGAAATTTTGGTAGCTGAGCACAAAAATAACGGGAGCATAATGTCTCTGAATGTCATAAATGATATTAATTTAGGAATATAAACATATTATGTAAACTGTATATGGCTGGTAGTTTAAATAAAAAATACACACCAGTATTCCACTTTCTTCATAAACATTTTAAGCATTTTAAGTGTTTCATTCAGTTATTTTCTGTGGTTATTTTGGAAAAGTGTTTACATGTTCCTTCTGACTATATTACGTTTATATACTTCATAAAAAGTTTTAGTTTTAACCTTTTCTATGAATACTTGCACTCCTTATACCAGTAAAAAACATTCTTTTTAGAATTTGATAAATAGGGAATATAATATGCAATCACTTATCTTAAGAAATTAATAATTTAAGGTATTTAAGGATTTATTTATTTTCATATAGCTCAAATTATTACCGTAGTCCACTTTCTTTGTAAACATCTGCATCAATTTGACTCATTCACCCGCGATTACTTGGAAACATTTTGCCTGCCCTTTTCAATTATAGCTTAAATTATCAAGTGACATGGTGGTGTAATGGCTTTGGTGTGCTGGAGGTTGGGGGTTTGAATGCTGCTCCCAGCCTCAGCTTTCTTTTAACAAATAAACATTTCTTTGAGAAACTAAAATAGTAAATATTATGGAAACTATACTGACTTTTTTTATATTTCTGTGTTGGTATGTTCTGTGCTCTTACCACAGTACGCATTGTTACATTTTTAAGCATCAGTCGAAGCATTCTGAGGTCTGTCAAAATCGTAAAAAATGTTACCAAATAGTATTGGTGAAACTGTTACCTGTCCTGGATAAAGCGGTTAGAAAATAGGTGGATTTACATTTGTAAAAAATGTTCCAATTTTAATGTGATATGGGATATATTATTAATAATAAATGACCTTGGATGGTTTGTAAACTGAAGATTTATAGAGGAGACACGTTGTGTCTTTTCTTTCCAGCTTAGAATATATTTTTACCTACTAGTATATTCCATTGCAGCCACTTTATGTAACGCAGCTCCATACTTCTCACAAAAGCTAGGAGTTAACACCCCACTGTGAAATGTTATGTAGAATAAACAGTTCTGCCAGTTCTGTGGGATGGGAAGGAGTTTTCAGTAGCATGCTCTGTTGTCATTGTTGCTGTTTAACATAAGGCAACCAGTAATCAAATGTCCTGTTTTTTCTTAACACCCGTTTTTCCATACTGTAGTTTTAAAACTTGAACAAAGACGTGCCACATGGAAACAATGCGATGTTGTATAGTTTTAAAGTCACTATAGTATAGCTTGTGGGAAATACCTTTATTTGTACTGCATCGAATTTTAACTCGTCCAGAGCACCCAACATTACAATCTCTGAACGTTTCATTGTCTATTGCAACAGTATTGACAGCAATGTAGTTAAAAGGAACATGTCAAAATATTTCCAAAATAACCACAAGTGAACAAGTTGAGGGATTCAATAATAATAGAGAAATCATAACAATAACCCCAATTTGTGTCATGCTAATCATGCAATCCAACTGAAAGAAGGACACTTAAATCAACATGAAAAGACAGTTAAGAACACTTTTTATGCACGAAAAACAAATGTTTTTTTTCTTTCACGCGATCAGTTTAGAGTCTCTGTGTAAGTTCTTTTTACTTCTTAATTAAACATTTTAAACACTTTAATTTTGTAAACACAACACATTCCATACAGAAATCAAATCATGTTTTCTACAGGTGTTAAGCAGATTAGCAGGTTGCTGACAAAATAGCATACCGTCCACTAAACCTAAAAACCGTTCTACAGCTTTTAGACATTTAGAAAAATTTCATCTGTACAAATACCACAGACTATTCTCGATTGTTTTTTTTTCTGAATGTCACACTTAGTTCAGTAGTTTCTTTGCATCTAAATAAGAAAGTCAGGTGTTAGCATAAACTATTAGTAATCAATAATATTAAAATTTGTAATGTAATAATTTGTTGCACTTATTAAACATTAATTTACAATAATTTGGTCAAATATATGTTGAATCTGACTATCAGAAAATAAGTAAAATACAAACTTATAAATTATATAAATGAATGTAAAATATAATTTGAAGTTAAGGTTACACTTTTTTCTGTGTCTCTTCCTACTCTCTCTCACCTGCTTTGATTCGGAAACAGAATGATTAAAAATGGGAGGGAATGTTTCAAGCCTGTCAGTGCATTATCATCTCGCACCAGAGGGAAGGGAAAAAGCTTGTAGTGGTTGTAATTTATTTCAGTCTCCTTTACTCTGCCCATTGCTATAACTTTTATATAAACAAGATCTACTACTTGGTGCAGTTTTTTTTTAAAACTTATTTTGAATTAATCGTATCCTAGGTGTGAGTTCATAAAGCCAGAATTACGTACTATCCCTACGTAACACCTGACCATCTACTGTAAAGCTTTCGGTGCTTTATTTGTGTATATTCCAATCACATCAGGGGCAGGGTGTGTGGGGAAACATTAAGCTGCAATTGAATTTGGGTTCTGTATTTTTCACACCTGAAACATTGTACTCTCTGAAAGTGATTTCTTCACTCTTTAGCTGATCTTTTGCAGTCTACGCATACTTACACAGCTCACTACGTGAATTCTCATTCTTGACTGAGAAAGCTTTAGAGAACTTTACAACCATTATTATTTTCAACAAATTGTAAATATGACTTTTATTTAAAAAAATGTTTTATTAATTTTTCACTTAAGCGTATGGAGGAGTGTCAGCTGTTAAGGAGAGCTCCTCCCCCTTTCCCCCACGGACAGACTGATAAAGCAATTAGGAAGTGTTAACTATCCAGCCATTGCAAAGGGTTCAACTGCAGCAACCACAAATAAATTAAAAAATAAACTTTTTTTTTCTCCTAATGGTAACTAACAAATTGTCACGTTTCACATCCTTGCGAAACAATCATGACATTCTCATCCAGTCAAAGGTTTTTTTTTTATTTTGAAACCGTGCTCTTGACATGCAGGTGTGAAGTAGAGTTAACAGCTTCAGATTTAAAAGGTTACTAATATCATCCATGTCGCATTAACATTGGAATTTTCTTACAAGTGTAAAAAGAGGCGATACATGTGTCTCCTCTATAACTCTTCAGTTTACAGAGAAATTCCTCCAGAGCCACACAACATTGTTCAATAATACTCTTCTTGTGTCTAATTTCCAAGGAGTAACCGTGTTACAAAAGGGAACAGCGCATCTGTCCTTGACTATGGTTAAACAGTACATACGATGTCTGGTGAAGTTTCAGCATTCACTTTTCAGTAATCTGTACAGAACCGTGACGTCTCATCAATGTTTGGTACCAATAAACAAGGGGGCTTCGCAGACTTCTTTCTTTGAACCCAGCTGCTCTCCAGTAAATAATGTACAGTTTTTCACCTTCTGCAATGCTTCTAGTTTATCAAGATTTGCGCGATAAGCACATTGTTTAAAGTACATTACCAATGTCTATATCACTGTATGACACAGGTTTGAGTCAGTGTCTGTTAATAAAACAGAGCTCTTTCCAATACACATAACTTTATTCCTTTCAGCTAAAGTCAGAATCTCAGAGTGCCAATTGTAAAATTAACCCTTCTTCCCTCCTTTGTTTAACTTAAAGAATTTCGCAAAGAAATCCTTAATCACAAAACCATCACTTAATGTATCCAGATACACAAATTCACGCCAGAACCAACAACAAGCTATAATAGCAGGCTATTTTTATGTATTCACTATATAAGAAACAAACTGAAAGTGATACTCTGATAGCGCTTTGAACCATTGGGTGCAGTGCATTGTCCATTACCACTACAAGGACAATAAAAGTTTTTTAAAAAGAAACGGATGTCAAAATGTTTCCAAAATGTCCACATGTGATATTTAAGCTGCTTAGTTACACGATTCCATATTCATATAACTATCAAGTGATGTTAAATCACTACAAGATTTATCTTTTTACAATAACAGCAAGTGGTTTTCTTACTACATATTGTTAGAAAAAGATAAAACATTATAACTTTTTATGAAGTACAGAATATAAGCTTAATAATAAACAAGCATGTTAAAACCAGAACCCACTTTAAGTTACCAAGTTAAAGACTTTGATGCATAAAATTTTTATGCATAATTAAAATATTTATGATGAAGATGGAAGGTTGTGTACTTTTGTCCTGCTGAGCAATCTTGCTTTTATAAAATATACCAACTTTTTAATGTTTAATGATTAACATGCTGTAATACACAGTTTAAAAGTATTACAAGTCTAAAGAGTATACAACTTAAATTCTTAATTGGAAAAAGATTGTCCCTCATCAGTGAACAGGATTTGAAACAGGACATTTTCTGGCGACAGCTCAAATGCTGTACATAAGACGTTAAGCTTTATTAGCTCCACCTGGCAGTTTTACAAGGTACTATTATCCTATTTCAAAAAACATGCGATATGTTGCGGTATGAGGCAGTATGTTGTACAACGTCTACTGCGTTTTAACACAGCATACCTCACTCATTTTGAATGGCTGGATCTGTAGGTACATCTGTGTATATTACATCACATAATTCTTTAACCCGTGTGACAAAAAAAAACTGTTAAAATTATTTTAGTATTGTAAAATTAATAAATGACACAAAATCCAAAAGTATTGCAAATATTGGACAATAAAATATATTTTGTCTTTACCTTCTCATGCCAGACCAAATAGTCCAAAAAAGACAGAGGGTGTACTGTAGAACAGCATGATTGAAAGGCAGATTAGCATGTCTGTGTGAAACACTAGATGATAATTTCCGAAATTCAGGGCATAAAAAATGCTGCCAAAAACAAATGGTGATCAACTAATGGCTACCCAGCTCACAGAAGCGTTTAACACTATTATGAATTACCATTTCAGATGGGGACAATATGAGACATTAAACCAGTCAGAACATATTGTTACAGCTTTAGGTGACTGAGAAGTATTTCATGGATTTTAGATAAAGTTTGTGATACTTGGCAGAGTAACTTCTATCTTCAAAGCAGAGGGGATGTTTGCTGAGATGTGTGCATGGGGGGTCCCGTAAGCAGAAACTATTGTAAAGTTTACCTTGGCATACAGTAACTAGGTAAATTGTGGGCTAATGATTGTCAATGAGCAGTACAGAAAATCATATAAGATCACATTAAGAGATAACAAGAGGAGAACAAGGGGAAGGAAGAAGAGAGGACAGGAGAGAACAGAGAGAACCCTGGAGGAATTGGAAATTGAAGCTTATGCGAGGCGAGAAACCCTAATCCATGATCATATTAACAAAACCTGACTGGAGCTAAGTATTTTAACCCCGCTAGAGAGATCTTGCTATTCTGTGTTTTTAGGGAACTTGGGTTTCCTGGGTAAAAGTTATCTTGGTTAGAGATGTCTTTCCTGTTTAGGGTGCATTTTTAGCATGGGGAGTGTAGTGTGCTCTCACGAGGCACCAGTTCTGTAGGGGTTTAGGCATTTACTGGGACAATTATTAATTGTAGCAGTAAATCACGAAATTGATTCTTTTAATGGCCTTAGAATCCAACCATGCGATATAACTCAAACAACACACACACACAGGTACTGATACACAAGAATACATTTATTAATACATAAAATATGCATGTAAACCTAACAGATCTTATCGTGAGGGTTATCAGAATACAAAAGATATATATTCATTCAGTTACGAAGAGTTACACATATCAAGAGGACATATGTTCGGTATATCATTCATTTAGACCGTTTCGTAATTGAACTTGGTTACAACTTCTACATTAGATACTCAAAACAAGTACATAACTCTTAGGAATTAAATTGATACCAACTGGTTGGGATAACAATTGAATTCTCGAGCAGTAATGCATTGAAGTTGAATACTCATCCAATCTCTGGGGATTCAGATCTCCTGCAGGCACAAAGAAGCAGTTGCAGGCTTGTTGCTGTCCAATCCGCGCTCTCTAGCTCCGTGCCAGGCTGTGCTGTGCGGCTTGCGACGGTGCGCTGCTGATGCTCTCTGAAGACTGGCTAGTTAGTTTTGGCTGAAACTAGCAAGAGTTTGTGCACAGGAGAAAAGATGACTGTGGGTCCCAGCAGGTCAGGAAGAGGACCGGTTCGTTCCTGATGAAGCGCTAGTTCTGAATACTGATTCAGCTGTCCACAGTTCCGACCTGTTCACGAGGCTTGCTGCTAATGCTAACCTCGGGTGGATCCTCTGGTTACTCTCTGGCAACCTCCGCTCTAGACTCTTAGAACAGAGGAAAGTTCTGGCACTCGGACACACTGGCCGTTCCATGGTTGTCCGGGCTGAGTCTCAGGATGGTCAGGAGGAGCGCTGCGAGAATGTCCTGCCCTTGGGAGCCTTTCTGCTCCTGGGCCGTCCTGCCCTGGAATTGTCTCGCACCCCTGGAATTATCCTTTGAATTCCCTTTAGAATAGTCTCTGTGTTGCCTGTTTTTACCTGGAGGAACTTCAGCTCGTTCATTGGCTGAAAGTTTCATGGGCATCAGAGACCAACGTGGGTTACTCAGCCCTACCAGTCCCTGATTGGTTGATCAAGGTGAGATATGAGTCACTTACTCCTGACACTTAGGAATGCAGTCCAGATGTCCATCTGGCACTCCCTAGACAGATAGGCGCCAATGGATAACCATTGATCATGATAGCCAGGCTTAGCTAAGTGCATCCCCATTTGGGAGCTGTCCCTTATCAAAAGAAAACATCTTTAAATCAGCCTGCATGAATAGTTTTTCTGTGGCTGCACCACAGAGATGAAGAGAGAGATGGGGCCTCATTTAGGAAAGCACAGCAACACTTAATTCTGTCTTATTAACAAGCATTGCCGCTACAGGAGATAGCCTCCCATTTATTTTGTGGCAACCAGGGTGCAGAGAGAGATTTGACTGTAGGTTGTATTACATTAATTTAGAAGGCAGCTTATCTCTTATTTGGCCTCTGTAAGCATTGAGAGTTTAGGATGCACAGAGTGATTAGGATGTTAGGCCTCTCAAATGCCTTGTATGTAAATACTATACATAGAGTAACTTGTGTGTTGTATGTTTTGTTGTGTATAGTGTAGTGTTTGTCTTGTCATTATTAATAAACATTTGTTTAACCATGTATGCCTGGATTATGACTCTTTTCACCAAAGTTGTGCCAGAGATTAAATAATTCACTTGCTTCTAATTATACCAAACGCTTGGGTGTACTGTGGAAAAATTGTGTACAAGTTGGGGGTTATGAATAATTATTTTATTTATTGACTAAACCACTGGGACAATTCCTGATTTTCACCATTTCATCATAACCCCTTATTTGTAACAATATTTTTATTAAAATTAATCAGATATTCCCCACTATCTGTGATCACCCTACTGTTGTGTCATACAAATGACAAAGTTCAGGTGTCTGTGTAGAAGTCCCTTTATTTCATATACATATGGAAGAACTGCTTGCAACCACCTCTCTTCCTTCCTGCTTCAATCAAAAATCAACACATAGGATTGTATCAGAATATCCAATCTTATATCCAGTGTTAATTGCATTTGAATTTCATATATTAGGTCAGATCATGTCAGTATTCAGACCTGAGAATTCTGTATTTGGTGGAAGCACCTTTGGGAGGAATCGTGTCTTTGGCAGAATCAATTCTTTTTGGATAGATAAGCTCTGTACATCAGATTTGTGGAATGTTTACCCTTTCATCTTGGGTGATTTGATCAAGATCTCTCAAGATACTAAGGGATCTCTTTCCACAGATTCTCAGTGCCATTCATTTTAGGACTTTGACTTATCCACTCAAGGATATTCACTTTCTTATTCTCCTCTCCAGTGTAGTGTTACAGCTATAGGGGACTAGGAGGTGTTTAAAGAGTCTAGATAAAGTTTGCAACACCTGACAGTGTAAACAGTAGCAGCTTCAAAGCAGTGGGGATGTTTGCTGATGTGTAGGGTATTCCATGCCCAAAAACAATTACAAAGTTTCCTTTGGTGTACCTAGTTAATGAAGTTGTGGGTAAATGGTTGTCAACGAGTAGTCCAGAAAGATTTTTTTTGGTGCACTGGGGTTTGCAGAGATTTTTGACTGCAGGTTGTGTTGCATTTATCTTAGAAGACAGCATTTCTTGGCCTCTGTAGGCATTATTTAAGAGTGAAATACTTGGTAGCAGTCTGGGTGATTAGAATGTTAGGCTTCTGGAATGCCTTGTCTTTAAATACTATAAATATAGTAACTTGTGTAATGTATGTTTTGATGTGTGTAGTTTAGTGTTTGTATTGTCTTTAATAATAGATTTTTTTTAACCAAGTGTGCCTGAATTATTACTTTTTTCACCAAAACTGTGGAAGAGAACAAATAATTTACATGCCTCTAACTATACCAACTAGGTATATTCTGGAGAAATCACTTACAAGTTGAGGGTTATGAATATTTATTTTATAGGGATAGTGTTGACTGCTGTACTTTACTGGGTTTGCTTCAGATTTAAAACTTTGCATTTAGCCAAAATAATTACACTTATGTCTTTTCAGGAAACAAACCCCTTTTTACACATTTGCTGCATCACTTAAGTGCTTTGTTGAAAACTGTGTGCAGAATTCAAAATATTTATTTTTTCATTCATACAAATCCCTTTTGCGGATTGTGATATTGTTGACAAATGGACATTTTCTTTCATCCCAGTAAATAAGCTATAACTCTCAAAGTCATAGTTGACCTCATGGCAGCATCTCTAACCAGCTTCATACTTGTCTGGTTGCTCAGTTTGAAGAGACAGCCTGATCTAGGCTGTGACTGGGCACCTTACAATTCTTAATAATATACTTCATCATGCTCAAGGAGATATGGAGTGACTTTTAAATGTTTATATCACCCTTCAAATCTGTACCTTTATACAACTGTATCCCTGAGTTGTTTTGAAAGCTCCTTGGACTAAGTAGTTGAATTTTGTTTGACTAGGGAACATTACAGATAGATGTATTTACTCTGAAATCATGTGAACCAATATTATTGCACACACATGCCAATCAACTAATTATGCGGCTCGCTAAGGAAATTGCAAGCAGTTAAAACAATTTAGGTTTGTCACAGCAATGTGTTACTAACAAAATTTTTTTTTCATTTTCTATCATTATTCATTACTTTCTTTTGTTATTTTTTTTTACTTTGAAAGTGTGGACAGGTTGTGTAACAGTTTTTAGTTGCTACTTCAAAGCATAATGACTGAAATTTTTAAAGCAACAAAATGTGAAAATTGATTACTTTTGTAAGGTTTAAAAGTAACCTTAATAAAGTCACTATCTGCAAGCCCATACTCTCTGGCAATATCCTCACCTCTTCACAAATTTGATATAAAAGAAATAAATGTCAAGATTTCTCAAAAAAGTTTGATAAAACTCTAACAGTAACCTCCTTTTCTCCCAGGCACTTTCCCCTGCGAGAACAATACAGTGAACTGTGTCTCCTCCACTTTCTTTTTTCCTAATAGATCCCTGTAAATATTATTTGTATCCTATAATATTTATTTTAGTATAAAGACACAGAGCCATTATCCCTCAACAAATTAGACCTAACCCTCTTCCCCTAAAAACTCTAAAAAATGGTGTACACTTTTCTCCATCCTGCATTTCTCTTACTCTTCTACTAAATATAATCCCTTTTCAGCAGCCAATACCTCTTTTGCCATTTTTTTTCTCTAGCACAAGTACCCTTTTTGCCTTTTTCCCTCTTCCATTTATCATCCTCTAAAAAAAAAATCATTCTCTTTTTTTCACAGACTCCCACCACAAAGTGTGTGGGAAAAAAACAAACATCTTTCTCTAGATCAATACTGATCTTTAAAGTCCCTTTATATAACCTCATTTTTCCACAAAGCACTATTCAATCTCCACACCCACTGTCCAACCCTAATACTCCCTGCCTGGTCAAATGAGGCCTGAAGGAAAACATAATAAAAATAAAACAGCACCAGATAACTCCTTTAAGCGCTACACCAATGAGAAAAGAGGAAAATCGGTTACATGCTTTAAGGATAAACTATCTTAGTATTGTTGAAATAAAAGTCCTGAACTCAGGTCCTGGTTTAAATGAGAGCGGTAAGCTTTATTATGTATGCATACAGGAACAGCATCACCAGTGCAAAAAGGCAGTACAGTTAAGAGTTACAGTGGTACTTTCCCCAGTTTATATACTGTGATCAAAACAAGTTACTGAGCTGATTACATCCTTTGTTACTAGGCAGAGCTTTAGGCAGAACTTTAGGAAACAGGTTAGAACAGAACATTCTCTGAAATTCTAAATATTAATTTAAATATGCAGTTAGAACAAGTGGTTTACAGCTCCGGATACTCCTGCGACAGGGAAAGAAATTTAAGGAACTTGACGGTTATGCATAGCACTGCAGCAGCCTCACTAGGAAAGAGTGGTTAAACTGTACTGAACTTGACCTATGGCACATATTACTGAAAACAGGCTCTTTCAGGCAGTGCCTTTATAACAGAATTCTATTAACTCTTCAGGATGAACCCTGATTCCTTAGGCTGAACAGGCATAATGTAATTCATCAGTTTAAAATTAAGCACTAACATTTACATAGAAAAGAAAACATTTTATATTTGATAATAAAATTTTAAAATAGCATTGATCACTTCCCTCCCTCTTTCTCTACAAAAAAAATATTAAATATCTACAATCACAATGACTCTCACCCAAAATTCTCAGTGAAGTTTATATCCTCCTTAGATTCATCTTACAATTCAACACTTTACTGAACATTTGTCAACCTGTAAAATTTCAAAATACCACAGAGGGCTAGGGGTTCATCCACACTTCTCTCCTGTTCCTGTTTACATGAGAATCACAACTTCATTTACCACATTCCCATTTGAGCTACACCACACAAAGGGGCCAAAAGGCCTTGTCTTTTACAGAACATAGTAAACTGTTTAGATTATACCACATTCCTGCAGGAGGATCAAGTCAGATTTCAACTAACCAGGGAAGGTCAACAATAACATAACCTACTGTGGCATTACGCAGGGGCATGTCCAGTGTGGAGGCAGAGCCCTGGTAGAAGGGCAATGCCTCGCCCTTGTAGTCCCAATTGTTTTGGCTTCCAGCTGATGAGCCCTGGGTGGGTTCTATAAAGGCACACTGGACACCCATCGACAGGTGAGCAGGGGGGAGTCTTTACTGGCAGTCCCGGAGGGGACTGAAACCTCATTCATTTATTCTACTACTACTACTACTACTACTACTAATAATAATAATAAACGTTATTTTATGTAGCGCTTTTAAAGGTGGCTTCTCAAAGCGCTTTACAGAATGAGAACAACAATAAATAAAAAGAATACACAAGATAAAGGTACTGAGGTGCCAAGCCATGCAGAGCCTTATAGGTGAGCATGATTTTAAAGTCCACACAGAATTTGACAGGAAGCCAGTGCAAGGACTCCAGGATAGGATTAATGTGATCACTTGCACTAGACCTGACTAGTCAGGATCCTGGCTGCTGAATTTTGGACATACTGCAGTTTGTTCAAAGTAGATTTAGATACTCCAGCGAGTAGAGCATTACAGTAGTCAATTTGAGAAAACACAAATGTGTTGATCAGCTTTTCAGCCACAGTTAGTGATAGCATAGGGCGTAGTCTAGTGATATTTCTGAGGTGAAAAAAAGATGTTTTGACAATATGCTGCACATGTGGGTCGAATGTTAAGCCAGAATCAAATATCAAACCTCAAGGTTTTTCAATTTAGACTGAAGCTCAAGTAGAGAACCATCTACAGATAGGGTTACAGGATTGGCTTTACAAAGCTGATGGGGGGGGGGGTGACAATAAGCATGACTTCAGTCTTTCCTTTTTTCTTTCTGCCTGTCCCATCATGCACTTTCACTGGGAAAGATATACACACGCATTTTTGTTACACACTCAGTTCTTGTTTTATTTTTACCTTACGCACCCTGCTCACCAGACTGGACCCCGCTAACTAGGGTAAGTCCAGTCTTGTCACCACTGTGCTAGAAGCTCTTTTTTTGCACCCCGTTAAATAGGGTAAGCCCAGCCTGGAGGTAACACAGCACAGCGATACTCTTTCTTTTTGCCTTCTTGTTAATTTTTCATACTTTTTGTATTATTTGTGGTCCCTGCTAGCCTCACGGTGCTTTTGTTCCCTCACCCAGGGCGATGACTTTTTACCAGTGCTTGCCGTGGCACCTCCCACTACACTGTTACACTACAAAGATGTTTTAATTGTAATCATCTTCACATTACCAGACACAACAAAAACAAAAACAACAACAATAATAATAATAAAACAGCTTTTGAGTGTTTAAATTGAACACAAATACTGTACGATGAAAGTCCAGAAATCTCTGTACAGCCAAATTGTTTGTCCTGATGAAGACAATTATTGACAATTATTAAATGTTATTTAATTAATTATATTTTGGAGTTCAGGGTTAATTACCAGTTGTCTCAATTTTCAAACCATTTGGTAGTAAGAAATGTGTGGCAGAACAAGTGAAATAGAGAGTAAAATTAATCTCACAAATAGTTACACTATTGTGCTGAATGTGTAGAGATTGAAAAATAAACATGGATGTTGAGGCATTAGCAATAGAATACATACTTATACACCAACATCCAAAAAATCAAATGCACTACATAAAATCCAACAAAAATGTAATTTTTTTAAAAGTGAATTTTAGAATGAAAATAAATATTTATTTCAGTGTTGTTGAGACTTTCAAGAAAAGGAAGCATTAGAGATCATGTAGATTACTCTTACATACTCCTTGATCCATAACTTGTTTTAAAAAATTCTGTATTGTGTAATTTACTCTCTGTTAAATCCTTCAATATTCAAAATTATATCTGTAGAGAAAGCGATGGCTTGCTCTCTTGCTATTCTAATGTGTTATTCAGGAGGATCTATCATACTATTGAGTGATTTCCCATGGTTAAAACATCAGAATTAACAACAGTATTCATGGCATGTGTGTCACACCTCTGGGCATGCCATAACAGGATAATTTAAATAGGCAGGTATAAGAGAACTGACACACACAAACACAGACATAAGATTCAGAAAGAGTGCATTCAATTACAGTGAGGGAAATAAAAAAAAAACATCAAAACAAAAGTCCTGACTATGCTGGGCAGCTACTGTAAGATGCTCCACAGCTCTTAACTCCAGTTTCTCCCTGAGACTCTTTTCTGTCACTCCTGTGTCTCTCTGAGATTTATGTAAACATTCTCTAATTCAAATCACAAGCTCCACAGTCCCATGGTCAGTCCTTCTCCTATCTTTGAATAGAGCACATAGAGTATCTGCCTTCTATCCTTCAGATATCACTGTCCTTCATTTATCACTGACGTGGAAATCTTCACCATTGCGGGTAACATGTAAGTGTAATATACCCCTATGTGTATCTTCTGAGGCACAGGATTTAGTGTTTAGTGTTAAATTCAGCTCATGAGAAAATAAAACTACATTTCCCAACATTCCAAACACTTTGAAGAAGTTTGTTAAGTAATATCCATTGATATCTGTACATCAACTATAATTGCTGTTCTTACAACTGCCTTCATCTAGATGTAATTATTTACCACCACTGTTTTGTGGTCATTAAAACAATATTATGATACTTTGAGTGTTGCATACATTTGTTTTGGTAAGCTTATAGTCACTTCATGAAATTCTTTGTCTTCTGAGAATTTCAGTGCAAACGGGCTCGTTACAAAAAGGAGGTCACATCCAAGCAATATTCATGGCATATAATTCACTTTTCTGAAAACCAAATACTGTACAGCCATGTTTCCTTTTAAAACAGTAGTTAGGCAACGCTTTTTATATGTTATATTTACAAGACATGATAATTTGGCTAAGAAAGAACAGATTAAATCACGTTACTGCTTTAGTCACATTTAATGCAACATAGGTGGCACCTAACATCTTGAGCACTCCATAGGGCTGAAAGTGGAATACCCAATAGGACTGTAGTGTGTTTTCTGCTGACATGAGTTTTGACATGGCTGCATCATGCATGGTGTCACTGATACCAAATCTCTATGTATGAGCAAAGATGTTCCATAACATGGTATGGGACTATCTCTGGTTGATGTTAGAACATACAGACGAAGAGACTGAATTCATTAACATTATTAAAATTAAGAAACTCCACCTGAGAAGGATCCGCAGTTGAAATCTTTTGTCTCTTTTCTTTTCCTTTCAGCATGGAATAAACCTTTGCCTGTTCAACTAAAAAAATGTTATATGTAAAGCTCTTTTGTAAAGCTTTTAAATACCAAGTGTGTTTCTCAGTTCTCTTTCACCTCTCAACTTGTCAGGGTCGTCTTCTCTTCCTGTTTGTGAAGTTGTCCAATTGTGTTGGTCAACAGACTTGGAATGACTAGTCACTGAACCACACTTGTAGTGATTGATAACAACCTTCCTGCAGATCACCACATTCATTACTTTTTGCTCTTCTTTTAATGTTATAAAAGTTCATCAGGACAATACATGCCTTAATGCTGCTTGTGTAGCAACAGCTTTCTTGAAAGAATAGCATTATCCGGTGGCTGCTTTACTTACCAGAATTCATCCCCACTGAACATTTGTGAATGTGCTGGGATGATGAGTGGTCTCAGGGGGACCAGTGAACAGGCACATGTTTATCCAGACTCCTTAGAGGAATAGGAGATAATTTCACAGCACTGCATTTACAATGTAGCACAAGCAAGATTTCCAGGTGTTCAGTTTATAATTGCTTCCAAATGTGATCACACATGCTGATAGTAGGCGACTTGCAAAGAAGATCCCCAGTTGGTCAACTATGTTAATGACAAATGTTAGTCAGTATAATGGATGTATTTACATTATATCTACTCCTTAAAAAATCAGTGAATGTGCTATAAAACTATTTCACAATTTTACAGATAATTACTTTGTTATTTTGTTTCTGTTGTTCTCTCTCTCGTTTTGATTTTATTATTGTCTTTTTACAATTTTAGCACAATTTTAGAATATATACTGAAGATATCTACACCTGCTCTCCAAACTTTTGATACTTCAGTACTGATTATGATTTTACCTGTAAATATACTGATAGTTAAACATTTTAATTATCCATCTATTTTCTAAACCACTTTATCCAGTATTGGGTCTCAGATGTCTAACCCAGCAAGTACTGGGCTCAAGGCAATATACACCCTGAATGGGATGACAGTCCATTACAGGGCACACACAGAAACAAATACACACTCACTCAAACCCGGGCCAATTTTACAGAATCTACTTAACCTACCAGTATGTTTTTGGATTATAGGAGGGAACTGGAGCACCTGGAGGAAACCCACTCAAACAAGAGTTGATATACATTTTTACATTTGACTATGTTACCTTATTTTAATTCCATACTTAGAAAAATTGAGTTGGATTTAAATAAATGGATGCAACTTTACAGTACAAATGCATGTAATTACTCACATCTTTTTTTCCACTTCAGTGATTTCACCTCCTCCTACATCTATATATTGGGCTAACTTGCATACAGTTAATACATTTGTGTGGAAGAGGGAAGTGGCCACATGCCAAATCCCATCTATTATATCATACAAAATCCTCAGTTATCTTTACTGAATCTCAGTCTATTTCTGGTAATTCATATTATGTCTAGACACACTTTGATTCAGTACTGATGCCCCTGTTTCCTGTTGAAATCCAAGTGAAATTCTGTGTTTTCTACAGATTAAAAAGATCTAGTTTAGATCTCTGGTATATATTTTTCATTTCAATGATTAGTGAAATAATTACTTCTTTCCAAAAAGTTTGAATAGGTAGACAGAAACACATTGTCTGTGAGTAGTTGTCCAGGGTATTAAGTATACTTTTTGTGCATGTATTAGAGTCTTTGAGTTCTATATTTTGCATTTATATTTAGCAATAAATGCTCATTGAATTCTGAGCTCTACAAGATGCATACAGTGGTGTGAAAAAGTGTTTGCCCCCCTTCCTGATTTCTTATTTTTTTGCATGTTTGTCACACTGAAATGTTTCAGATCATCAAACAAATTGAAATATTAGACAAAGATAACACAAGTAAACACAAAATGCAGTTGTTAAATGAAGGTTTTTATTATTAAGGGAAAAAAAAATTCCAAACCTACATGGCCCTGTGTGAAAAAGTGATTGCCCCCTAAACCTAATAACTGGTTGGGCCACCCTTAGCAGCAACAACTGCAATCAAGCGTTTGCGATAACTGGCAATCTTTTACAGCGCTGTGGAGGAATTTTGGCCCACTCATCTTTGCAGAATTGTTGTAATTCAGCCACATTGGAGGGTTTTCGAGCCTTAACTGCTTTTTTAAGGTCATGCCACAACATCTCAATCGGATTCAGGTCAGGACTTTGACTAGGCCACTCCAAAGTCTTCATTTTGTTTTTCTTAAGCCTTTCAGAGGTGGACTTGCTGGTGTGTTTTGGATCATTGTCCTGCTGCAGAACTCAAGTGCGCTTCAGCTTGAGGTCACGCACAGATGGCCGGACATTCTCCTTGAGGATTTTTTGGTAGACAGCAGAATTCATGGTTCCATTTACCACAGCAAGTCTTCCAGGTCCTGAAGCAGCAAAACAGCCCCAGACCATCACACTACCACCACCATATTTTACTGTTGGTATGATGTTCCTTTTCTGAAATGCTGTATTACTTTTACGCCAGATGTAATGGGACACACACCTTCCAAAAAGTTCAACTTTTGTCTCGTCAGTCCACAGAGTATTTTCCCAAAAGTCTTGGGGATCATCAAGATGTTTTCTGGCAAAACTGAGACGAGCCTTTATGTTCTTTTTGCTCAGCAGTGGTTTTCGTCTTGGAACTCTGCCATGCAGGCCATTTTTGCCCAGTCTCCTTCTTATGGTGGAGTCATGAACACTGACCTTAACTAAGGCAAGTGAAGCCTGCAGTTCTTTGGATGTTGTTGTGGGTTTTTTTCTGACCTCTTGGATGAGTCGTCGCTGCGCTCTTGGGGCAATTTTGGTCGGCCGGCCACTCCTGGGAAGGTTCACCACTGTTCCATGTTTTTGCCATTTGTGGATAATGGCTCTCACTGTGGTTCGCTGGAGTCCCAAAGCTTTAGAAATGGCTTTATAGCCTTTTCCAGACTGATAAATCTCAATTACTCTGTTTCTCATTTGTTCCTGAATTTCTTTGGATCGCAGCATGATGTCTAGCTTTTGAGGATCTTTTGGTCTACTTCACTTTGTCAGGCAGGTCCTATTTAAGTGATTTCTTGATTGAGAACAGGTGTGGCAGTAATCAGGCCTGGGTGTGGCTAGAGAAATTGAACTCAGCTTTCCAAAGATGTGATAAACCGCAGTTGATTTATGTTTTAACAGAGGGGGCAATCACTTTTTCACACAGGGCCATGTAGGTTTGGATTTTTTTTCCCCTTAATAATAAAAACCTTCATTTAAAAACTGCATTTTGTGTTTACTTGTGTTATCTTTGTCTAATACTTCAATTTGTTTGATAATCTGAAACATTTCAGTGTGACAAACATGCAAAAAAATAAGAAATCAGGAAGGGGGCAAACACTTTTTCACACCACTGTAGGTTATATTTTAAGGTTCTTAGTTTCAGAAAAAGTATTCCTAAAAATTTGCATCCAGAAGGTGTCATTGGTAGTGATTGTTAGGTCTTTTTCCCATTCTTTAGTTGGGAGAAAGATAGTAGAATCTGTAGCAGAGACAAGATTATGTAATTGTGAAATGAATTTTATTGTGGTGGAAATTTTATTAATGTTTGTGTTTCCATGCATTGAATGTGTAAGGAGAATTATTAATAAAAAACTGAGATTAGACCAAATAGGAGTGTAACTGGAAGGTGACACAGGAAAAAATGTAAATTTATTAATTAAAGTTTTTGAAGTTGAGGCAATTACAGTATTCTTAAAGAAATTGTGGTGTTTTATGCTTTAAGGAAACAATGCATCCTTAATTGAAAGTTCCTTGCATTATGTCTGTTCTATTTAAAGTAATGGATAATCATGTTGATTTGAGTGCATTCATTTTTACACACTGTAGTTAATTTTCTAGGTAATAAGAGAATCTGGGGTCTCTAATTCTCCATGAGCGTTACTTGTGGAGGCTAATTGTGGGTTTGATTGGTATAGTTGAAAATATAAATAATTGATTTCAGGTAAAATGTTCATTTTTAGGCTTCTGTTCATCCCTTAAAAGATAAAGGTAAATTACTCCAATAGTTTAGGTAATCTACATGGGTTTTTAATACCATTCAATTAGATTAAAATTAGATTATTAGATTACAATTAAAGTGAAAAAATCAGAAAGGCTGGCAGAAATCTTTACACAGAGATTGGGGTGGTTGTGAATGGCCCAAAGTTTTTGAGTCATTGAATCTCAAACCTCCCTTCCATGTAAAGGTAAATTTACTGGTTTAAACCATTTTATAGAATAATTAAAAATATAAAAAATGTTTTAATGAGGGTTTAGATTTCTTTAAATGGGCTCAGTGGATTGTTTAAAATTAATTATAATATAATAAATATTATAAATATATTAAAGTAAGCTGCATGTAAATTGGTTTATTGATTGTAGTAGAGGTTTAAAATCCAGAACTATTTTAATTTTGATAAATCACAACAGCAAGAGTTTCAATTAAAAAAAAATCCAAATAATAAATAGAGAAAGAACATCGTTATCGTGTTCCCTTATGTAATGTGAAACTTTGTGATATTAATCTATTAGTGATAACAACCGAGTTATCATTACCAGTGAATAAACCAAGACTTTCCAAGGTTGCAAATAATAAGTCCCAATTCACTCTGTCAAAAGCCTTTTCCGCATTTTTAATACACCTGGTTTTATTTTTCAATTGAGATATTTTCATTAGATTAAGGAGTGTTATTTGATCACTGCCAACCTTTGATGAATCCTGTTTGGTCTAAATGATTCAGTAGTGGTGTGAAAAACTCAATGTGAAATACTAAGATATCTGGTACCCGCAGGAAGACCCTGCTACTCCTCTGTGGTGGTGAATATGTAAGAAGAAACTGCTATAATAGTAGTGACAAGTCCTGTTATCACAATTAGAATTAAGTTTTATTAATGGTTTATTAATATTTGTATTTCATTGAACAAACAGCTTGGTTCCTTAATGTAAGTGCAGAGGAATGTGGTAAGAGGCCCCTCTGATAAGAGAAATTGTTAAGTTGTATCCAGTGCTGAACCATCTAATGATATGTAGGCATCCTCTCGCGAGGCACCAATAAATGTAGGGGTTTTGTGCATTTACTGGGACAATTATTAATTGTAGCAGTAAGTCACAAAATAATTCTTTGATGGCTATTAGAAGACCGACCCAGCGGAATACTCAGCAACGCACACACACGGATACTAATCATAAAATGTGCTACATAAAATGTGCATATAAACATAACAGATCTTATCGTGAGGGTTAGCAGAATACAAAAGGTATATATTCAATCACGAAGAGTTACAAACCAAGAGGGACATACATTCAGCATACCATTCATTTAGACCGTTTCATAAATGAACTTGGATTACAACTTCTACACTAGATATTCAAAAGCAAGTACATCACTTATAGGAATTATATTGATATCAACTGGGGTTGAGGTAACAATTGAATTCTCGAGCTGTAATGCAGAAGGTTGAATACTCATTCAATCTGTGGGGATTCTGATCTCCCGCGGACACAAAGGAACAGTGGCAGGCTGTTGCTGTGTCCAATCGGCGCTCTCTGGCCCGGTGCCAGGCAGTGCTGGTTTAGTGTGAGAGAAGTGGGAGAGATTCCTGCTGCGATGCTCTGGTAGTAGGCTCTCTGAAGACCGGCTAGTTAGTGTTGGCTGAAACTAGCGAGAGATTGTGCACAGGAGAAACTGGCCGTTACGTGGTTGTCCGAGCTGAGTCTAAAAATGTCCAGGAGGAGCTCGGAGAAGCCTTGTGCTGCCTGTTTTACCTGGAGGAACTACGGTCGTTCATTGGTTGAAAGTTCCGTGGGCATTCGAGACCCACATGGGGTTACCGTGCCCTACCAGTTCCTGATTGGCTGATGATGAGTAACAATGCACTCTGACCTTAGAGTTGTAAACAACTTGGGATGAGACTCTCCCTTGGAATCTCCCAGACAGTAAGGCACCAGAGATGACCATTTATTAGGGTGGCTGATGTGTCTCAGCCTTGGGAGCTGTTCCTTATCAGGACACTCTATCAGCTAGAAAAACACCTTAAATGTGAACAAAATGGAATGGCCTCTCTGTATCCAGCACCACTGAGATGAAGGAGAGAGGGACTGGCAAGGGAGCAGCAAACTTAATTCCTGTATTTTTAATAAGCCTTGCCGCTACAGATATATAGCACAGATGGGCTCCATAAAGTCCGAAGTCCGTTTCTTCCCAAAACCATGGGTCTAAGATTACTGTTCCACGCCAAAAGTGTTTGTCAGTAAGGCACGAAATTCTGCCCAAGGTATTCTTTCTGAAACAGAAGAAACCTTGTGTTCACAAGCCTCCTGGTATTTCCTTGAACAAAATAAGCCAGCTGGACTCTTTTTGTCAAAATCCTGAATATCCAAGCATTTTCAGTACCAAGCTATTTTAGGGACGAAATGGGTTCTCCTACAAATCTACATTGCACCAGACCCAAGAAGACATGTTTTTTGTATTAAAACATGTCTGTCAGCATGAAATTGCTTTCTGAAAGAGCTGCCCTGCAATGCTAGGCAAATCTCTCTCTCTCTCTCTCTCTTCCCTTCACCCATGACTCTCCTTGCACCGAGCAAGCATACAGCCAAGATGGACCAAACCAACCAACTAAGCTCCATCTTCTGAGGAGAAAGTATAAACTTAACATAGACTTTAGGCTAACAGGCCTTTGAGTATAAAATATATTTATTCAAATTATAATTATTAAGATATGAATTCTTATTAAAAAATGTTTGATGTTTTAATTATAGTAAATGCATATTTTTTCATCTGAGAAAATGAATATAAATTATATGTGACTGAAAAAAATGTGAGGTTGAACGTAACATGTTATAGTCGATGTGCTTTCACTCTGAATTTACTAACTCTTGTACTTGTAATCCCTGTAATCCCAGCTGTATCATAGCAGACAATTTCACCAATATATTATATTATGTTTATTGTTTGTTTGTTTTGTTTGTTTTAGTGTTATATCAATAAATTGTATATTGTGTTGTAACAAATGGGGGGGTTACGGAAATGGGGAAAATCAGGAAATGACTGAGTTTTAATCAATAAGTAAAATCATTATTCATAACCCCTATGTTATGACCCTAGGTGTCTAGGGTAAAGAGGGGTAAAATTCAGGATGGGTTTGGATGCAGGTGGGTTTCTGGTGAGGGACGTAGGATGCATGACAACAAAAGTTTGGTGCAAAAGTGATTTATTTTTTAAAAGTGAATAAGTGACTGGTACGAATTTACAGGACACAGAGAACACACAGGGAAAACAAACTTGAGCAGTGCCAAAGAAAAGAAAAGTAACAAAACAAAATGGCCCTAGCTAATACGGTGACGGTGAGATCTGATCTAAATTATCCAAAACAAAAACATGAAACAAAAGGTCTTCAGCATCTTCACGCGCCCTGAAATCCCTACACTGACTAACCAGAATCAGAAAAATACAAAGGTAGCACTCGCCCATAGGCTAGTGTGTCTAGACAAAAACAAACCTCTTACCTATACCATATATACCTATAAAGGCGATCTTACTTATACCATTTCCCCAGGTGTAGAACAAGTTCACAGTTAACAATAACACGACACGAATGAACCAATTGCAAGATTATGGAAAAACAGGTAACAAATGAGCACAAGCAAGGTAGAAAGGAAAGTAACAAGTGCGAGGAAGGTAATAACAACATATAGGTAATCAAAACCAACAAATAAACTAAGCCAAAGCTAACAACGAACAAACACGATATTAGCAAGCAAATGCGAACACGAGCTGAAGCTTACCAAAGTTGAGCCCAATGCTAACCGAAGTGGAACAAAAAGCTGATGGAGTTGAGACATCTTCAGGTATATAAACTGCTGATCTTGGGGTTCTGATTGGCCAGGAGCAGATTGGTGATGACGTCATAAATCCAGCGATGGTGTAATGATGGCCCGGGGGGGGCGTACCCGAATACAGGAAGTGGGGAAAAAAACAACACATGGACATGCACAGGAACGTAACACTCTAACTTGTAAATGATTTCTCCAGTATATACTGGAGTGGTAGGTATAATTAGAGACACATTAATTTTTAATTCTTTGGCAAAGCTTTGGTGAAAAGAGTAATAATACAGCACACTTGGTTAAACAGATATTTATTAATGATGATAATACGAACACTACACTACACTCAAGAGAATATACAACACCATATTGATATTGGAATTAAGCTGATGTGTGCAATGAAATGCTATTCGTGTTATTGTGTGCAGTAATTTTTTTTTAAGAAAAAAAATGTTTTTATGAATAAATTATTTTATTGTTTTTTTTAATTTTCAGTTGTATTTTATGCAAAACAAAAGCTCTGTTCTCTATACTCTATATACACTTGTTGTGCTTATGTAAGATGATCAGAGCTATCTGGAAAGCGGACATATCTCAGGCGGATAAAGACATTTCTTTTTATATTATTTGCAATCATTTGAAATTGATCCCTAAAATCTTGATTATTAGTAAATTATTAGTTTATTATTATTATTTTAATTTTATCCATAGCACATGATTGATTACTGGGAGACACTTATTAATATGTTTTTTTTCTCATGAAGTGAGAGAACTCAGCTATGATTCTGTTTTGAGTGTAGGGGTCTTCAAATTTATCTTCTATTCTCTAAGAAACGTTGTTCTTGTTCTCCAGTCTTTCTTTTTTTAATAATGAATCATTGTCAGATTTGTTTATGCAGCATTACTGTTACACCACAGAAGACCAGGGACTGAGGCGGACAGATTTCAGAGACGTCTGCTCTTTATTGTGCATAACTCGTAACTGACACAGAATGGCAAAAACCCGCCAAGTCACGTAAGTACCGTAAAGCGGTAACCCCCCAATCCCAAAGTGCAGCAGCGTCATAAACCCCAAATGGACGCTGTGCGCGACACAACATGGAACAACTGTGCAGGTCCCCCGGCAACACAGAAGTCGTTCCAGCAAGAGAGCTCATCTTTGACACGAAGGAAGGGGCCCAGTTCGGCAGGGACTTTGGAGGGCTAGCCCGAGCATATAAAGGTGCGGAGCTGGGAGAACACTGGGTCCTGTTCTGAGGCCCTCTGTAAGTCCTGTGGCCTGTGGCCTGAAGTGGAGTGTAGAGTATTTGCATGAGGTCGGCTCGAGTGTGTCTGCATCAGGGCCTCCAGACGGGTTAGGAAAGGAGCGGGACAGTAGATCTGCAACTACATTCTCACGTCCTGAAGTGAACTGCAGTGCAAAATTGTATTGCTGAAGCCTCTCAGACCAGCGGTGAAGCCTGAGTGGTTCATGCCCTGTCCCTGAAGTGGCAAGAAGCATGGTGAGGGCCTGGTGGTCCGTCCGTAGTGTGAATGCACAACCATTCAACAGAGCTGACAAATACATGTGCCACCTCTCATATGCCCCAAATGCAGGCCAGGGCCTCCTGTTCCCCCACAGAGTACTTCTGTTCCGTAGGGCTGAGAGCTTGGGGGTGAAGGCAATAGGTTGCTCCACCCCATTGTGCAGCTGGGAAATTAAAGCTGGAGGTGTCACAAGTGACAAAGGTGGGGATAGAGAGGTCGAAGTGTGCCAGGACAGGCAGTGAAGTGAGCTGAGCCTTCAGGAGATGGATGGCTTCAGAGCAAGCAGGAGCCCAAACTCAAGGGGCATCCTTCTGCAGCAGCTGATGCAACAGGTCTGTAGTGTGTGAGTAGTGTGGCAGAAACTGGAGATAGTAGGCAGTCATTCCAAGGAAGGAGGTGACCTGAGCTAGTGTGGTAGGCTCTGTGATGTGCTGAAGGGCCTCGATGTTGGACTGCAATGGGGTGAGGCAAGCAGCTGTAAGATGAAAACCCACAAACTTGATGGCATCAAACACACATTTCTCTGCATTGTGGGTGAAATGGTTGTGGTGAAGCACCTTGAACACCCTTTGAAGGTACTCATCATGGCTGTCATGGGTTGAGTCAGCAACCACAATGTCATCGAGGTAGATGACTACTCCAAGGGATTTCAGCAAAGATAGTGGACATAACTTTTTGGAAACAGCTGAGGGCGGAGCTCAATCCTAGGGCCACCTTTGTATAGCAGAAGACACCAATGTGTGTGACGACAGCTGTCAAGTTCCGGCTGTCAGGGTGGAGAGGAATCTGGAGTTAGCCCTGATGAAGATCCAGTTTCGTAAACACAGCTGAAGCTGAGTGCCACAGGCAGCCCGGTGCTGAACGGCAGACCTTGGCAAAGAGATTATATTTGCCGCATCGTCGACACTGATGCCCTCGGGCAGGGCAGTTCTGAGCCCTGGTGGTGTGAGAGGGTGAACTGCAATTCCCGTAGCACCTGGGAGGAGACTCAACACGTCTGCGTCTTGTATGAGGGAGTCTGGGCTGCCTGGCCGCTGTGGCTACTCCATATGACCAGCAGTGAGTGCGGGAGAAGGAGCAGGGCAGCAGGCTAGTGTAAAGGATAAGGCAGTGGCGGCTTACGTTTGGAAAGTTATTTGGATAGCCTTGTTCAGCTTGAGGTCATCTAGTGTTGCAAGCAATCTTTCTCTGACTTTCGTGTTGTTCGTGTACTCTGCTAGCTGATCTCTAATAAACTCATCCTGCATCGCGCTAAATTCTCAAAGGGGAGGCTAGGGCACGCAAGTCCACAAGAAACTGATGCACAGACTCACCCGGCTACTGTTTGTGCTGTCTGAAGATAATCCTGCAGAGGAGGACACTCTGAGGGGCGGCAAAGTATGCTTTCAAAAGCTCCAAGGCTTCAACGAATGTTGCAGCGGAGCCGAGAGTGTGGAAATTGCTCTGTCACTTGGTCCCTAGACAGTGTACGAGGATCCCTTTTTTCCAGGTGTCTGGCATATTTCTGAGGTCAAGTGCAGCCCAGTAAGTCTCAAAAGAGTCCAGCCAGCAAGTCCAGGACACTGGAGGCCCACCAGGTAAAACGAGGAATGGGGAACATGGTAGGAGTGAAATCTCCATCCTCGTCTCCATTGTTGCACCACGGAAGACCAGGGACTGAGGCGGACAGATTTCAGAGATGTCTGGTCTTTATTGTGCATAACTCGTAACTGACACAGAATGGCAAAAACCCGCCAAGGCACGTAAGTACCATAAAACGGTAACCCCCAAACCCAAGGCGCAGCAGTGTCGTAAAACCCCAAATGGATGTTGTGCACAACACAACAATTACCACTACTAGGATTATGGTTGCAAAGTACTTGTAGTCTACACGCTCCCTAGTATAAGAGGAGTATGTCCTTTCTTGATGCCATTCATGTAGAACCCTATATTATGCAGATCCATAAGGCCTTGAGGGAATTGTGAAAGTTGAGTAGCAGATGACATCATCAAAACATATTGAATTCAGTCCTAGAAACCAACTATCTGATAGGGACTATTGGGGTTACTTGTGGTTAGGGAGGGAGTGTTCATAAGGCAATATCTTCGGTAAAGGCTTTCTGAAGCAAATGGGCTTCAGAATGGTGATTGGCTGACACCATCTGACACCCCTCTGATTGGAGAAAAAAGACGTGCTGGTTTGCTACTGTACGCATACTGTACCAGGAAGAGGATTTCTTTCTATTCGAAACGTGCATTTTAAAAGTTTAAGAAGTAAAAACCTTACAGCGTACACAGATTTCTAAACTGATCAGGATCGTTATCTTTGTCTTATGCATAATAATGTTCACCGCTCTGTCCAGCAAATTAATAATAAACTTTATTTTATATAGCGTTTTAAACGAATAAGTAATTAGATTGCTCATAAACCTAATCACTTATTCTACATAAACACAGCGTAATTGCTCTCTGAAAATGCTTTTTCTTTGAGAAAATAGAATAGCAATATTATGGACAATTAATTGACTTTTATATTTCTAAATATCACAACATGATCGAATTTAAGTCATTTTAATAACAATGAATAGTCACCTATGCGTTACAATATAAACATTTATGTTGATTTAAATCACGTTTTGATTTAAATCACAAACACGTGTTTAAATATATGTGTTTTTTTATTCACAATCAGACAAATGCAACATAAATTAATATTTTTATCTTCTAAGTATCTTAATAAACTTTCAGCATAGCTTTCTCCCCGTTTAGATTTATTTTTCTTGGGATCTTGGGATCAAACGTGGAAAGATTAGATTGTAATTGTTTTTATTTTTTAAATACATTTTAGAAAAGTGTAATCTATACTAAAAAGCTGTTCACCACCTGCTATAAAGATACATATTGTAATACTTTCGGGTTCGGATAGGACAGACACAAGAACTCAGACTTGCGGAGTTAAAGCAAGTTAAAGCCTTGATTTTATATATCACCTTTAAAAGTGGCATCTCAAAGCAAAGTAAATACCCAACACTGATTGTACCCATCTGTCATGCTAATAAAGCACCTTGAATTGAATTGAGAGAGAGAGAGAGATTTAAACTGCGACACTTATCATTCAACCAGAGCTCGAAATATCACAAGGATCCTCAAGAGCACAGCAAAGACTGTATTAAAAGTATACTAGTGACAAACTAGTATACTTTAGATCTTTTTTTCTAAACCGGGAAAAATCTGATCATGTTTCTCTATAACAATAATAAAAAACATTATTTTACATATCACCTTTATGTGATATCACCTTAAGGACAGCACATACAAGGGTTAATTGCACAATGGACTGCGCAAAGAAATTTAAAACAGTCTTCTTTAGGTGTGAGGGCAGGAGTGGATCGCAGAAGGCATAATCAGCAAATTAGGAAAACAAAGAACAGGACAGGTGAGACGTTTATCCAGAGAGCGAGTGATCAGAAAAAGGAACAGCTGTTATGCCCAGGTTTTACGCTCTCTCTCTGCTGAATGAATAAAAGAATTTTAATAAAAGCGAGTTTGTGTTTGTCTGGGTATTTACTTTGTAATCTGTGGTTTACATCTACTTCATTGCTTTGAGGTGCCACTTTTAAAGGTGATATGTAAAATAAAGTTTTTTATTATTGTTATAGAGAAACATGATCAGATTTTCCCTGGTTCAGAAAAAAGACGATTAAAATATGTAATCTTTCCACTTGTATGTCATCGGAAAATATAAGAAGTTTCTGCTTTGTGTAAGGATGGTATCAAAAAGTAATCTAAGTGGTGAGAAAGCTGTGCTCCTCAAAGTGCTTTACAGGATAAAAACAATAACAACAATAGTGTTAGGCTGGACAAACGATTTTTTTATAGAAATACAAAATGAGATATAATGATGTGTTCCGACTAAGACATTAACGAGTACAACCCCCCTCTCTGCGGGAGTGCTGGCTGTGACGAATTAAACCGGTTTCACAGGTATTTTCAAAGTAGAAGGGGGCGAGATTTCCAACGAAAGACACCTCCCCCCTCCAAAACCAAGGAAGTACAGTACTTACTAGGTAAGAAAGCTAGGCTCCTCAATGAAATCGCTTTAACATGCTAATGCGTTGGTGTAACAGTCCGGGCGTGGCAAGCTTCTAATGTCAACTCGACTCGATTGGAAGACAGTGAACATATTCTAGCCCTAAATGAATTAATAGCAAACATGGTTTACATAAAAGAAATTTTTCCAAGAGAGTTTATAATAATACGATCTATAGTTGAAATCTGAGCCTAAATAAAAAGAAAAAGCATTTTCAGAGAGCAATTACGCTGTGTTTATGTAGAATAAGTGATTAGGTTTATGAGCAATATAATTACTTATTCGTTTAAAACGCTATATAAAATAAAGTTTATTATTAATTTGCTGGACAGAGCAGTGAACATTATTATGCATAAGACAAAGATAACGATCCTGATCAGTTTAGAAATCTGTGTACGCTGTAAGGTTTTTACTTCTTAAACTTTTAAAATGCACGTTTCGAATAGAAAGAAATCCTCTTCCTGGTACAGTATGCGTACAGTAGCAAACCAGCACGTCTTTTTTCTCCAATCAGAGGGGTGTCAGATGGTGTCAGCCAATCACCATTCTGAAGCCCTACCATAATCTCTGGTATGGGGAGACCCCAGAATTCTGTCCCATAGTTTAGACAGATGATAGATACTTTTATTGATCCCGTGAGGGAAATAAAGTAAATCATTTTCATTTTAGGAAATAATTAAATGCTTGGTTAAAAGCAAAGGAGATTGTCTGTGATAGTGGACATAAAAACAAGAGTTCGCTGGCATTATATCCTAGAAGACACAGACCGGCGCCAGACCGGGAGAATGCCCGCAGCGTAAAAGAAAATGCCTGATGAACTAGGGATTGGACAGTTTCCAAGTGCTTGTACAATCTATGGAAATGTTCAAATAAATGTGCAAAAGAAATAAACAAAATAATCATTTATTTCTTTATCATATTGGCTAGCTAATGTCCTCTCTTTGCTAGTTACTGGCTGTGTTTCTGCGTTGGGTAGCAACGGGTGACCGTTCTCAGGCGGAAGATGTAAACAGCTTAATTTTCGTGTTAAATAATTTTTTAAAATTAAAATTCATTCTATACAGCATTCGGATATTTGGGTACCGTTTCATAAAACTTTCGTGCTTAAAATGTTTAGGGAGAAATGGAAGACTGGTGTGTATTTTTTCTTTAAACTACCAAGACCAGCCATACACAGTACAGTTTACGTACATACAGTAATGTTTATGTTCCTAAATTAATATCGTTTATGACCTTTAGATGCGTTATGCTCCTCTTCTTTTTATGCTCAGCTACTAAAATTTCCCTTTAGTGGTAAAATTCCATATAAATATTCAAAACTAAGCGGATTAAAATGTGCACAGTAAAGACATTAAATGATTAAATCTTTTCACTACCAACCAATGCACCACGAGTGCCCCTGTCGGTCATTTTGGCCAGCCAATCACTTACTGCGGTGCCCTCTGGTGCCCCGCGGTGACTTGTGGGTAGGTTACCGTACCGCGGGTTTGTACTGCGCATTTTGAATGGCTGCATCTGTATAGTCAGAAGGAGCACGTAAACACTTTTTCAAAATAACCACAGTATGTAACTGAATGAAAGACTTTGATGCTTAAAATGTTTAGGAAGAAAGTGGAATACCGGTGTGTATTTTTTATTTAAACTACCACTACCAGCCATATACAGTTAACATAATATGTTTATGTTCCTAAATTAATATTGTTTATGAGCAATCTCTGGGAAACCATTATAGGCATGGTGAATCGGAGATTCTCAAAACTTACTTTGTATGATTGGAAATGAATACGTGATCGGATCAACGAAATGCTTCGAACAAAGAGGTGCTCTTTTGCTCTGGTTTAACAGTCTGTGCAGCAACAAAACAATCTGTTTAAACAAAAGAGTTTGGTGTTACTTTTTGTCAATGAAAAAATAATGTGTTTTTGTGTCACAACAGTTAAACTGATGCAGACGGTTACAAAGAAAGTGGACCACGGTAATACTTTGAGCTTACTGCCTGTCCAAGGTCATTCATTATTAATACTATTAGTAATATCTTCCATAAAGACTTTGATGCATAAAATATTTATGCATAATTAAAATATTTATGATGAAGGTGGAAGGTTGTGTACTTTTGTCCAACTGAGCAATCTTGCTTTTAAAAAATATACTGACTTTTTAATGTTTAATGATTAACATGCTGTAATACACAGTTTTAAATTATTAAAATTGTACAGAGTATACACATCTTAATTGGAAAAAGATTGTCCCTCAGCAGTGTCCGGGTTCCGAAACCGGGCATTTTCTGGCGACACCAAATGCTGTACATGAGACATTAAGCTTTATTAGCTCCATCTGGCGGTTTTACAAGGTTATTCTGGATACTATTATCATGACATGCGGTGTGATGGGTTATGATGCGTTATGACGTGTTATGACATGTTGTGATGCGCCATGCATACCGCGTTTTAACGCAGCATACACTTTGTGCACTTTGAATGGCTGGATCTGAATGCTACAAATCTCTCCCTTTTTCACATTTCCTCAGGCTCCGACAACTTTGCAGTGATGACATGGATTACAAAACTAAGCCCTGAAAATGCACTCTTATTTCATTAACAGAGGATACCCCACCCATGTTATTGACACAGGGCCCTCTCCCGAGCCAAAAACAGCCCTCTGATGATCAACTTAGTTAGGAGCTCCCAGCCTCACAACCACATTCCACTGGTACTTCCCTTACACTTTCTATCCCTAGGGCCATTAATGACAACTTCCCGATCTTACAGGATGACCACTGGTACCCTTTTTTCTGATCGCCTCATCATCTCATATCACCAACCACCTAATCTGTGTAACCTTCTGTTCACAGCTGTTTTGTACTTCTTAAAATCTACTAAATATGGAATTTTAATATGGAATAATGTACTAAAGGGAAAGTTTAGTCGATGAAAATAAAAATAACCAAAGAATAATAATTTTTCTGGATGTCATTAATTATAATGATGAATAGAAATGTAATATATATTCTTTAACCCAGTCACTTGCTGTGGTTGTTTTGCAAAGGTCTTGATGTGCTCTTTTTAACCACATCTGTTGCAATGAAAAATGAAACACATATCTAAGTGATGCATTGGCAGTGCCACTCAGTGGAAGAATTACCTCCTTTCATGCAGGAGCCATGGGTTTGATCCAAGCCAATGTGCAAGCTCTACTTTAAACAAATTGACCCTTAGGCATAATAAAGACTCTAATAATAAAATATAATAAATAATATGCATACTTTATCAACATTTGTATTAATTGTATATAGCACAATATGCTAAATTTATTTTAAATTTAAATTTAAATCATATTAATAATAAATGAAGTGATAATATGAATGAATTTTGAAAAAGCCATCATGTCCTGAATTGTGAGTAAGAGGTGGGAGGGAAAACAGGCAGAACATATACACTCTGCATGGTCACAAAACACAGGTAAATAAAATATTCTTTATTTTATACAAATGCATTTATAATTATTATATTTTACATGAGTGTATCACAGTTGACATGAGAGTAACAGTTGACAACACTACTAATTTATTTCAAATTAATTAAAATCATATAATTGAATTTTAAAATGTGCGAAAAGATTTGAGGAAAATATATTTTTATATGTTCTGGGGACATGTAATTAAAGGAGAGCTGCCTTCCAATTTTCTCAGATTGTTATTAAATCTCGGTAACAAAATAAATTGATTGATGTTATAGAAAAATATTACAAACTTCGAATTTAAAGTTTTGAAAGTACTGTAAGTTTCATTCAACATACAACAAATTGTGGTGTGATGTGGCCCCTCCTGTTCACAAATCTCCATCATGACTAATGTATTATGATGTATGAATGAATAAATACAGGTTGTGCAGTATACATATAACTGCACAAATGTTCCAACATGATCTGCATGCAGAGTTAACAAGTAAAGAGTATTTAATAATATTAATTCCTTACACTTACGGTATATAGCGATTTCTGGATATCCACTCAAAGCACTTTACAGGCAATGGGGATTCCCCTTCCCCACCACCAATGTGCAACACCCACCTGGAAGATGCGATGGCAGCCATTGTGCACCACTACGGTCACCACACATCAGCTATCAGTGGGGAGGAGAACAGAGTGATGAAGCCAATTCAGAGATGGGAATTATTAGGAGGTAAAAGCCAATGGGAAATTTGGCGAGGATGCCAGTATAACACCCCTACTGTTTTCAAGAAACGCCCCAGGATTTTTAATGACCACAGAGAGTCAGGACCTTGGTTTTTTGTCTCATCCAAAGGACAGCATCTTTTTACAGTATAGTGTCCCCATCACTATACTGGGGCATTAGGACCTATACAGACCGTGGGGAGAGCTCCCCCTACTGACCCCACTAACACCTCTTCCAGAAGCAACTTAGCTTTCCCAGGAGGTCTCTCATCCAGCTACTGGCTAGGCTCACACCTGCTTATCTTCAGTGGGTTGCCACTTGTGAGTTTCAGGGTGATATAGCTGCTGATATCTCTTGGTAAAACAATCTCAAAATTGAAAACAATATTTCTATTGGATTAAAAGAGATGTCCTCACAAGCCTGCTTGTTTACAATGTCATAGGGACACACATGTCACCTGAAGTTCTATTGCTTTGTTCTAAATCACAGAATATGGCACTGTACATACCTGGACATTAAATTGATTTTATTATGTAGATTAGAGGTTTTACAAGTTACTGTGTACATTTTACTATTATTGCAGTTTGAAATGCACTCATTAATTCTTTCTGACCCTGAAATTTCTAATTTCTATTTCTAACCCTGAAATATGAAAATAGCATTGCAGTTCCCCTTTATGGAGTTAAATGATCAGAGAAGGAACAGATAATTCCAAAATAACACAGGAGAAAGCCAAAAGACACTACCTGAAAAAAAAATATTTGTGAAAATCTCCCAGAAATTTGGTTCCCTTGGTCCTGTAGGTCTTGCCCAGTCTTAGTGGTTTATAAGAAAAATTACAGTATGTTTAAGTATGTGTTTTTTTATTTCAATTTTGTTCATGGGAAAAACCTAAAATGAGCATGATAATCTTAAATATATTCATAAACTAATAATATTGATGGATGCAACTTTATTATACATCAATTATTTTTATTTTCAGCTGCCAAAAATTCACTTCAGTTACATAATTGCATATTAAGAAGATTTAAAATAGTAATATAACAGATTAAACCAATACCATTCCACTAAAGCTCCATATATGCTACCTATCAGTTTTCTTTGGGCAGTGAAAAGCTAAATCCAGCAAGCTGAATCATACTGCAGTGCAGTACACCTTGCTTACCTTTTTGGAGCACGTATCAACAACAGTGCAACAGTATCCTGAATCTTCTGTCAAAAACCAAAAATCAGAGTTTTGTGCTATGCTATTGCCCTTCATTCCTATGTGCACTTTTAATTAATTCTAAAATGCTCCACAATTCACATGTAAGAAAGAAAACTTTGTATCACATGTATTTCTGCTACAATAAAATAGTTGTGTTCCCGGGAAGAAAAGTTATAGAAAATTGCATTCTAAAAAACATTGGCTCAATGGAAATTAAGAGGTTGGGAAAATAGAGAGTTCACAATATCAAAAGGAATTGTTTATATTAAGTGGTAAGCAGAAAGAGAGTGAGAATGTTTTACAGAGGAAACATTATTAACAATACACAGTACTGTACCCTACCCTGCTGCCATTGCTTGTCAAGATAGGTCCTGGCTCCCCCAAGATCCTGAATTGGAAGAAACAATTAGAACTTTTATGGATGCATTTGAATTTACATCCCTATCTGAGATCTTCTGCAGTGGAAGATGGTGAGACATTTCTCAAATGACAGAAATTAACCTTTTTAACAATACACACCACTAAGCTCAGTAGCATAAATTATATCACATGTTCTTTCATTATGTTCATATTGCTTTATACTTTCATATTGCTTTACCACATGTCCCAGAGTAATAGCTTTCCTTTTATTTTTACTTGCACCTCATGCACAAACAGATAACTTCATACACTTGCTACTCGTTGTAACAACAATATTTATATCAATGTTTCCAAAGAATGAAATATACTAGTTGAGCACAGATTGTATGGGCAGTTTGGACAGACATCAATGCATAAGATACGCTAGCATCCCGAGTGTGTGTTGCTGCATTGAGGAAGCACAATAATTGTTCTTGAACACATGTGAGTAGCTCATGCAAGATACTTGAATGGCATTATTGCCAACATGCACCTGCAGTTTTATGTAAACAGGCATAATTGCAGAAATTCCTGCATTTTATTTTTTGCTGTTTATTTGGTCTTAAAAGGAGTTTGCGGAATTTCAAGAAATAAAGTATATAAAGTATAAACTGTATAGTCATTAAAGATCCCCGGGCTTTTCTCTGTAAGAGTAGGGAGTTATCCTGGTGCCTGGGCTTAATTTCCCCCCTCAGCCTTTACCATGGCCTCCAAATTGTCCCCATGTATGATTGGCTTGCACTTGCCCTGCGATGAACTGGCGCCCTATCCAGGGTGTACCCTGCCTTGCGCTCGTTGCTTGCTGGGTAGGCTCCAGCTTCTCATGACACTGTATGTTATAAAGCAGTTTAGCAAATGACATGACATGACATAAACTATATAAATAATTTTACATTACAGTAAAAACAGTGAAGTACAGTCATCTTAACATGGTGAGAAATATATTTTATACTTTTAGCAATGAATAGTCAATGGGATTGTCCCCTATAGTAGTGATCATGAAAGTCTACTTCTTTTGCATAGTTCTTCATCACAATGAGAACAAACAATTTATAACAATTTATAACAAATTTAAATATTTAAAAATTATCAAATTATTTTTAATTCTAAAGAACTATCATACTTTAACAGAAGTCTGCTACAAAGCACATATGCTTCATGTATACAGACTTTGCTTTTTATGACAACAAATGTGTCTATTCTAAAAACATAACAGGCCATGACTCAATATGACCTCTTGAGCCCTATGCCTTGAATTTGGGCTGACATAATTGTTTGTTGGACAGACTTTCCTTCTGTATTGAAATCCTTCTTTCATAGTGGCCTGTTGATACATTCTGTTTATGTTTACTATCACTGTTCTTTTCAGCTCGTGTCCATATTTGTACTGTGTTTTTTATTCACTGAAATGTAAAACTACATATAATTTGGGATATGAAATAGTGAGATATACTTCCAAAATGATATGCACTTTATAACTATTTTTATACAATTAGTTAAACTGTACTTTTTACTGGTAAATAATGAACATAGAAGCTTTGTTTTCATGTAAATAGCATTTCTTTTGTATACAACAAAAAGGTATATAGTACCAGCTGATCATTTTTTATGGTTTTGATATATATCCTTACCATACAAACAATTATAAACAAGTTTTATGAACGGAAGTTAATTGAAGGTTAAGAAACATTCTAAAGGAATGTTGTAATGAAATACACTGCAGAAGACTCTTATTCACCTTTATCATTCTACGGAAATTTATTTTTAATGCTATTATAAATGTACTAGAAAGAAGAAAGGTAGTTCACTTTTTGGCTTATAAAATTATAATTGTTGCAATTTAAAGTGACATTGATGTACAACCTGCTCTAAATGAACAATTGAGCAAAAAAGGACAAACTCGTGATTTTCAGACAGATTTGGTAGTTGTGGTATTGATCTACCATACAAAACCCTGAAGGAGTGCTATTTCTCTTTTTTGTAAAAAAAAAAACAAAAGGCAGACTTAGGCACTCCAATTCTCTTTGCTTCCTATAGGTGTTTAAGTGCCTAAATGTTTTTGAACACATTACACAATGCATTTCTCAACAAAATTATTTCAGTGCATCCCTGCTTTCTCTTAAATTACAGTTCGACTTTGACACAAAAGAGGATCTGTAACATAAAGTAAGGTACATTTGCAATTCCTTGTGATTATCCAGGTATCATCCCTTTTGATTGGCAAGTCTTTCAGATTCAGGGATTTCAGAATTTATACCCACTCTCTTGAACAAATTCCTTTTATATTTCATACTGTTATTTTAAAACACAACTCCCCAATTTAAGCATTATTTTATGGCATATATGCTCAGCAGATAAACAGAAAACTTTAAAAAAACTGTGATACAATTATTATTATCTTTCTCACACACTTTGCAATTCTATCTTTGTGGGTACTTTCCATGGAGTCATTTATTTTTATTTAATATCATATGCTCTACCAAAAAACAATCATAGAATGAATAGTTTTCAGGATTATATTAAACAAATCAACATGCCATTTGGTTTAGAATGAATTTTAGTGGAAACATTTTGTAAGCTTCTGTTCCTACAGTACATTGTCAGTACTATATTCCCACATACACATAGAAATAGAAAACAGAGATACTGCTGTTGTAGCTGTACTCCGACATACTGTAATGAGGGAATTCATTGTTAATCTATAAATATGCATTTTTCCCAAATTCTGTGCAACAAGCATTTCAAACAATTCATATTGCTGTGTATCTGCTCTTGTTCAGTGTTTCAACCAATTAGTTCTAGGTGGGGACATTCATTGGCCCTATCCATCACTGACAGAATCAAGTCTGAAACTGCAATGAGAGACATAGTATTTTCTTTACAGTGGGATGTTTTAGATGTGATATTAGTGTTCTTGTGATAATTATCTTTAGTTCATTGAAAATAGATATGCTGAATCACTTCTTAAATATTTTGTGTTTGTAAATTTATATCTATCAATTTGAAATTACTAATTGTTTTTTGTGTGATTTACAGCAATGTATCCTGTATTGCAAAGATAGAATGAGAAGGATGATAAGGTTGGATGGTTCAATGAAAAGATAGACTAGTTTCTCTGACCTACTGTATACACTCATTAAGAAGAACCACTTTGTAATTGTCAAAAATAAAGAAGATGTAGCTGTTAAAAATAACAATATGTAAGTCACAATAAACAAAATATAAGCTTCACAAGTACATTTTTACTTGTAAATTCTGTGCTTCTTTTGTCTGTTATTAAAATGTTAAAAACATTTTTTTAATAAAAAACAAGATCAGGAAATAATCTGAGCATTTGGAAAATGTGTTGCACTTATTGTAACGAACAGTTCTTTCCGGACCCTATGCGGACAACACAATCCAGAATAGTGAGGAAGGAATACACTAGGGAAAAGTCATGCAGGAACAGGGATGAGCAGGGGGGCGTGTCCATACGGTGCTGGTGATCCGTGAGGTGTGGCCAAGGCGAATAGTCCAGAATAAATCCAAAAGGGGAAATCCAAAAATGAAAGCAAAAGGTCCAAGGCTGAGAAATCCATCCAAACAGGAGATTAAAATCAGGTGCCGGGTCGGGACAGGCGGGGGGAACAAGGACAGGAGTAGGAAGTTAAAAACATGACGGAGCCAGGCGCAACCAGGTCCCGGGCTCGCACGATATGGAAATCAGATGCAGAGCCACGAGTAAGGTGCGCGCCTGGCTTATAAAGGCGAACTGAACCGGAGAGAAACAAGGAACAGGTGGCGGGAGTGATGCAAATGAGGAAGGGCTGGAGTGCCCTTAAGAGGAGGGGTTTGCAATCGTGACACTTATACTTCAGCATAGCTCTGTATAGAGTAATAAAAGAGAATCAAACCTGTCTAGACTGATAACTGTTAAGAAATATTACAACTACAAAATATAAAATATTGTATGACATATGGTACACCAGTTACACCATAACTCATATGTACATATCTATACATTTCAGAAGCCTATTTCCCATAGGCTAGAAAAACACCAAGAATATTATCTGTCTTACGAAATGGGTCCAAAATGGAACTAAATCTCCCTTTCTATAGTCTGAGCAAAATAAACAAAACAAAAATAAATAAAACAGCAAGCTTGCTGCAACAATGTTCAGACTACCTAGCCGAAATCTGGTCTCCCAAGACTGATCAAAACAAGGTCCTCTCACATGGCAAAAGCTTTGAAGTAGAGGAGGGTGATGGTGATGTTCCTTCTTTTCTTTGTCTTCTCCCCCTGTCTTTCCCCAGTACTCCTTATCTCTGTGTTTAAATGGTGCTCTATGGTTGTTGTATGTTTTTCCCATTATGATTCTAATGATTTACTAAGAAAAAACAGATTAAACTATCAAGATCCTCTCATTTTACAGTACTTGTCATTTAGTCCACTAAGTGCTAGGCAAACACCTGATGCCCATGGTTTTAAAGTTTCTGAATAAAGCCTTGAGAAGTACAATCAAGATGTGAACTTCAAATGTTATACTTTACCACAACCCCCAATAGGGAATAACAAAATGAACACATGAAGAGTTACAAAAGAGCAGTGGCCATTTGAACTGTCCAGCCTAATTCTTAGGTAGGCAGTTAATTAACACAAAGATTTCATACAAGCATTTCTTGAAGGAAGCCAACTTCAACTACAAAGCCAGCTTCAATTACAAAGGTGAGTTATCTTTTTCTATTATTCTAACAAATCTCTGGTAAAGAAGTGCCTCCTGTTCTTGGTTTTAAATGCATTTACATGTAATTTCAACTTGTTTTCTCTGGTTTGCTTTTCATTGTTCATTGTGAAGACGTACTCTGGGTTGACTTTGTCAATACATACTTGTATCATGTCCCCTTGTAATTTTCTTTGGTCAACACTAAAGAAAGATTCAGTTCATTTAGCCTATCAATGAAGGGTCTCCCTTCAGTCCCAAAATTTAGGTTGCTTTTCTCTAGACTGATTCCAGTTAAATGCAGTTTTACATGACCTTAGTTTGTGCCTCAGTGTTGCAAGTTAACTGGGTTGAATTTATCAAATCTTCTGCAGATTTTGAATACTGGATCAGGTCCCATCCTAGACTCGTCTGTTTGAAAAAAGGTTAAGCTATTTTAAGATATCAGGACATTTCCCTAAGCCCAGGAATATATTTGTTTGTTTTTGCTGGAATGATACCAAACCAGAAATTCCTTTTTTTGTAACATGGTGACCAAAACTGTACACAGTATTCAAAATGCAAATTATTGTGCATTGTACATTTTTAATTACTGTATATGCATTTAAATGTATTTCATAAAAATGAGTTCTGCTTTTTTAATTGCTTAACCCCATGTTACGCTGGGTACCAGCAAGTAAAAGCAAATAGATGGACCCGATGTAGCTGACGAGATAACAAGGAAGCCATTAACGGGGGGTTCAGAAATTGTAGTTAAAAGGGAAAACAAAAAGGTCCAAAAGCCAGAAAAAGCAACAAATCTTCAATATCCAAATCAATATCCAATATCCAGGAATTGTTTTTACGTATCTAATTGCTTACGCAGAGTGATTTTTTATGTATTCAGTATGAAATATGAATGATATAGTTTAAAGTTGAGGAAGGTATATTAACAGTGTGCAAGTATTTGTTTCAATGAAAATTTTTTGGTTGTAATGAATTGCTCTCACAATTTAGAGTGTCAGTCAGTCACTGTTAAATCGTAAAGTTATCATGTAAAGAAAATATGTTCTATTTCCAGTATGTATGATAATATGACTTAAGTCTCTGTTTAATAGCAATGAAGGACTGTGTCACGGGAACCAGGCCGGTCTCCCATGGAGTGTGCAGTAAAGACCCTATGCGTGACGGTATAATCCGTTAGAGTCTGAACAAGGACATCAGGGGAAGACACAGCAGGGTGAGGTCAGGTTGTAAAACATGGGACAGTGAATGTAGTGGTCCGGTGCACGGGGGGGGGAGTGCAGGCAACCGAATCCAGGGAAGTCCAAAACTTGTAGTCAGGGTGCAGTCCTTAATCCAAGAGCCGGGAGATCCATTTAAGACGCAGACTATTAAAACCAGGGAACGGGGAACTAGGACCAGGAACACAGAGATAAAAACATGACGGGACTAGACGCTCCAAGCCCCAGGCTCAGAGGTCAGTTCATCTGGGGATAAGGCCTATGCCCTCGGGCTTCTCCAGGGCCTGATAGGCGGGCCTTCAGATGTCCAGCTTCCAGTGCTCAGCCCAGAACTGCGGAGACACCGGAAACTTTAGAGGAGGGATGATGACCGTGACAGACTGTAGTACAACAGAATGAAAAATGTGTTCTGTAGGTCATTAAATGGCAGCAATATTCCATAGGCATATGAAAAATAATTTCCAAAATTAGATACATTTTCAGAAATGCAAACCATGGACCTAATTCACGGATGTGCAAATTGCATCCTATTGGTAAAATATGGTCCATAATGCTACTTAATGCACTCCTTACTCTTCTGTATAAAACTACCTGTGTATTCCAAAATACTAGTGATCTATGTTGAATTGAACTGGTAAAAAAGCAGACAAGCTAGTATAGTGAAAGGGTGTTCAAGAAAATACCAAAAGTTTACTTCTAAACTGTTTGGTTTATTTTTTCTACATACACATTAATTAAATATAGCTTGCAGGACATTTACTAAGCAAAGAAACAGTTGCTTTAAATGGTTTTATCCTTTAGCTTTGTTGCCTGCTTCATAACTTAATATTGAACGTGTATATTGCGCCACTGTTTTTTTCACTAAATTGCTTTAAAAAATGATAGTCATGTAATACAGATCATTATATTTTAATTAATTTATTAATAGTGGTTATCATTCATGGTAAAACAATGATAAATTGGGTATTAATTATAACACAGTATACTGGAAGATAACTGTCTAAAAACCAAAATATGATAGTGTATGTTTTCATTTTTGAGTAGTCTCTAGGTGGCCATTAAAAATGATTGTTAAAATGGGGACCTTAAAAAGTATTTTTTTTTGTTTCTTCTCATATTTTACAAGTCTTTTTTAAAAGTGCAAACTACAAGGGATGCTAGGGAGGGCACATTGTAATTAATAGGAATTCCAATTTGAATACTCCAATTGAATTTGAATACTCCAATGCTGGTAATGATGTTAGTGAAAAGACTGAATGAGGGTCATGTGCAGTAAGAAAATGGTGTGTGAGAGTAAGAGGAACTGCAATTCCCACCAATGAGAAAGAGCTAGGTATTCAAAACAGTATAGCAGAGGAGAGACAGGCCACATAAAATGCAAGGTGCCATGCTGGTAGTGTCAGTTTTTCTGACACAGGCCTTTGATGCCACCAGAACCTTGCAAAAAAGGAACATTGTTGTTTCTTATTCCTTTTCATATGCAGTGCTACCAGGTCCAGATGAAGGCCTGTTTGGGCTATAGTTTTACTGACAAACATATTGATAATTTTTATTCAAATGAAAAAACGTATCTCCTTAAATTACTTTTTAAATTTCCTGTGAATTAAGAGTATCTGTAAGGCATGCCATTGTTGGGGACAAATAAATATTTGGTAATGATTTAAATCTTCTTGTCCATTAGAACTGCCTGACACTACCCATAACCACCATGCATTGTTGTAAATACCCATTTAGATAATCTGAAGAAGAAAACGAATCTACTTTCCTAATTAATTATTGCAAAACTTGTAATTTCAGAATTTTACTATTTACTATTGGCAGAAAAACAGCACTCATATGTAGGTTGTCAATATATGTTTTTATCAGTTTTCCCTCATGTGAAATATTAAATATAAATTCTCAAATTAGTAGAGCACATATGTGAATATCTACTTACAAGAGATTCTGGTTAGATGCTCATCTAGTACATTCTATCATTTTCCTTCCAGACTTAGTATGTTTATTCAGACTTTGGGAGGAAAGAAAACAAGTAAACATTGTGTTCATTTACACTTCAGATTTGTCAGTTTTAGTCAAAAGTCAAAATAAAAAAAACACCCAGTGCTGCACAGAATACAAACCAAAATTGTTCATTCTTTCCTTAAGAAAGAACATTTCTTACAAAGATTTTGTATTCAATCTCCACTGGGACAGTAACCGAGAAGATGCCTGGTGTCGGGGGGGGATCTTTCTGATTATACAAAAATACTTGTCTGTCCCTCACTGCAGATTTCCCAACAGCATTGATATTTTGCCCAATATATGTCTTTGTTTTGTGACTGCACTGAGGATATCATGAAGTATTAAATCACCGGCCGAGACGCCTAGCTCTCTAAGGCTTACAATGCTGATACTTTTAAAGTGATGCCAATTTCTCCATCCCAATGGCATTTTTTCAGCTTAAAATGAATGGAGCAATTCTTTTTTTGTAGTTCTCCTGACATTCAGCTGCTGAAGCAGTCTATAGAAATTTCCAGTTCTATTTTAAGCATCTTATGATGGATCCAAAATAAAACTATTGAATTCCGTTACCATGGCTCTTTTTCATGGTTTCTTACTGACAGACATCCCAATTAAATTTATGTGTCTTTCAAAAGATCTGTTTAACTACAGGAGGAAATATATTTAGATTTTATGATTTACACCAAACTACTTTGTACATTAATTACTGGTATATGTAATAATGTAATTGAATTTGTTTTCATTAACATAACATAAAAACCCTGATATCTTGGCTTCTTGACATTGCTTCAGTAGTTTTATTGTTAAATTGTAAGTGTTCTTTTATTTCTCTTTATATTGGCACAATATGGTATATTCTGCTGCAAATCATACTTATTAATTTAAATCCTGTAACTTGACTGATTTTAACATTAAGTAAATTTTAAATACCTGGTGATTAGGGGCTATTCAGCTGTTTCTCTCAATTTCTAAATAATATGTATCTCAATAATTAATAAGATCTGGGCAGATCAAAAATATTAAAAAAAGAAACTAGTGAAATAATAACCTCAAATCATGTACATGTTCAAATCAGGTAGTCTGTTCCTAATTTGTTGAATTGAATGTGCTTTATTTTTGTGAAATAATACATTTCCTAGTTAAAGCTCTGCTTATCATGTAATTATAAATATGTGCAACAGCTGGAAATAGCATTATCCATCCCTGTCACTGTATATTCTCAAATGGTAGCCACAAACAGTTCACCCTAATTAGACATTAGTTTTATTTTGCTGCGGTCAAGCTCAATTCACCTTCTAACACAAAAGGTAGCAAGCAACAAAAGGAGAGAAAAAAGAAGAATCTAAACTGTTGTTTTTAAAAGATAATGGAAAGGGCCTGATAAGGGCATCTCTATAGACAATGCCATAAACACTCCAAAGAATTACAGGCCAAATGGCAGTTGCAAGTTGAACAATATCAGAATACTCAATCAGAAAATACATTTGTGCAAGTATTTATTTTCTGATTCAGTTTAAAAATATCCTTTTATGACTAATTAGTCAATTAGTCAAATATTTTTTCTATAGGTCTGTCATCACCATCATCATTATTTACATCATTATCATTATTTGTAGTTGTTCCAGTAGCTGTAACAGGAGGAGATATCATAAATGTATTACAAAAACTGTCATTTATTTTGCATTTCATTTTAGATTTGTATTTTTAGTTTGTACAAACAGTAAAATAACTACATAATCTATATGTACTGTATGTATAATGTATGTTTGTTTGAAAATTCACTGAAAATAGAAAAAAAGAGGTTGTTATTGTTGAATACTATGATCTGCAAGCATAGCTAGACAACTAGATAGATTTAAGGGACTTTAAGTAATATAATTAACTATAATAAGAATTAACTTCATGATATTCCTTTAATGTCAGATGAAATACATTTCAAGCACATACAGTGTTATGGGTTAAGATTAGGCAGTACTAAAAACAGATAAGCAAAGCACAGAAATTGATTACATTTAACTAGTGTGTTTCACTAGTTTCATTGTTTCATCGAATTTCATTGTTATTTTTAATGAAGAAAAATACATTTGCTATTATTTGATTTGGATTGACAGTATAAGCATGTCAGTTTTTATTTCAGGATGAACAACTATATGTAATTTAAAAAAATGGACAACATAGATTACTGATTTTAAAAATTATTTCACATTTGATTAGCACTTTGCTTGTATCTCATCTTTAGTGAGCAGTTTTAACTCCTTTTATTCTGTGCTGTTATTGCAACTGATATGAAATAAGGAAGCTTGTTTATAATGCATTCAGTTTAAAACATAACATGACCATAATTCAGAACTATGTAATGTTAGTTTAAAAGCAATGTGAATATTTAGCACCTAACAACATTTGCTTTACCTTTAATTCTACTTTGATTAAAGTATAAGTAAACCTGTAAGTGTTCTTGTGCATTAAATTAAAATAAAATAGATTCACAGGAACCACAACCTATGTTAATACACACTTAAATCTGTCACTAACTTAAGTGAATTGAAAGAAAACACAGCCTGGGCATACACTGCCCTGCTTTGCTCCTTAATTTTCAATTTACTGTGAAATTCTGTGATGTGTGTTAGGTAATTAATATTAAATACTGTGGTCTTAAGTAAAAGGACAGATTTGCCAGCAGCACAACAGCTTGAAGGCAGAGCCGGCAACAACGATAATGGGTGACAATGCAATCATTTCAAGTTGACAATGCAAGTTTTCATGTCATTTATGTAAACACAATTTAAAGAAAGACAAATAAAATGAAAGTAACAGATTTTATTAAAAAATAAAAGACAATTTGTTTGATTGTTGTTGATGATTATATTTTAGCACATGTGCTAACATGGGTTCAAAAGGATGAGGAGACATGAATTTATGCTCAATTCTTGCCTTTAATTCCACAAGGTAAGGTGCATGGGATCCATATTAGATCATCCTGCTTCCTTCTCCAAAACTCAGGAAGTTGCTAAGGACGTTATATAATCTGGAAATTCTCTGTGTAGTCTATATTGTCATTGGATAAAACTTTTGTCCATCATAATTTCTGTGGAGAAGTTAAAAGGAGAATGAAAAGACAAAAAAACCCTAAAGATTAAGCAACATTTCACGTCTTTACATTAGTGTTTATGTCAATTTGTAATGGAATGTTTACATTTTGTTATATGAAAAGCCTATTTGCATTCATTTCAGTTTAATCATTTTGGTTTCATCACTTGCATTACAACGTATGCACATTATTTAGGAGAAATGCTGCATTCATATATTTTTGAATAAAAACTGGATTACTGTCTTGTGGTAACAAACAGGTTTGCCTAATTTTGTGATTTTACATTTAATATGATTAAATGTCAAGAAATATCAATGCAATCATCTTTCTCAATGGCAATTTCTGTTAAACACAAGTTTTAGTGTCTTTGCAACAAAAAACAAGTTTGAGTGATGAGGAAGGGAGTTTTGGAGGAGAAAGAAGGTTGTTTTGGAGCGGGGAGCAGGACACAGGGAGTTTTGGAGCACTGAACAGTGAGGATGGGGTTTTGGAGGTGGGAAGACCAAATTTTGAAGGTGAAGCTGTCCTAATATGGAAGCCAAAGTGATGACTATGTAAGATGTATGAACCTGCACAGATCGTAACACTTGGAATTGCCCATTGATTGGCTTGCTGTATGTAACAATTAACTTTCTGCATTTCTGTGCTATACTCAATGACCTTCATGGGTTTAAATAAAAATGTGATTCATTCACCATGTAGACTTTGGCTTCATTTTGGCCAAGTCTACCTGAGGTGTAGTATACACTACATTACATCTTTAATTTTTTTTAATGAGTATTGTTGAGTACTAGGCTTTCAGTGATCAGGAGATACCAGTAATCTTGTATGCAAACTGGTTAACTTCCTTTTTAAAGTTGAACTACTGATGGGTTGTTAGGGGTTGTAGGTTGTTGCAACATACTATTTCTGATTCAGTGAAACTTGAACTGTGAAAACGATTGCAAAGATTTAACATGGTTAGGTGACAGTCTTGGTGAGGTGCTGTGATATGTGGTTTCCTCAGTTGTGGCCTATAATTAACTTATTGTATTTAGGTATAATATTTTTTTGGCTAGGTGAAAAATTACTAGTTGTGCAAGGTTACAAATTGTAAAATTGTTGTTGTTATGGTTGTTATCCCGTAAAACACTTTGAGAAGCATACTGTCCAGCATATTGTATTTCATTGCACTTTGACAGATCATCTTATAATCACTTGTTGTTAGAATATCCCCGAAGAGGATATTCCCCCCAAGAGGATATAGAGGATATCCCCCAAGAGGTATCCAGGTAACAGTGAAACGGGCGTACAGTCTGGAGAGATCGCCCATTTTCCAAGTAAATAGTTCCCTGGTTCCGCACCCCTTGGTGTTTCTCTCTCTCTCGGGCCAGCGCTCTTGGTGGGCTTGTCTTGTGTCTCTCTCTCGTCTGGGCGCGGGAGTGCTGCTGGCGGGTGGTGACGGAGAACAAATAAAGCGCAGTTTTTAACTTCACAGGTTTCTCAACAAACCCAAATTCATTACATTGGCGTCAGAAGCGGGAGGATGGACAGTGAACGGCCGATGATGTCGGATTCAGAGAACCACCGGTTCCCCCAGTCCCGGGGACTCCGGATGCTGTCGGGAAATGGGAGCGGGGCGGCCTAAAGGGGGGAAGGCCGCCCTTGAGCGACGCTACCCCAGCTCCGGAAAGGCAGAAGGAGCACTTCACCCCGCATGCTGTGGGAAGAGCTGGCCACAGCCGGGGCTTATTCCTTCCCTGCCTCACCGAGGGGAGACCCTGCCAGGCCCTCGTCAACACCGGTTTAACCATCACCCTGCTGCGGCCTGGTGTCCTGCCGGGCACCGAGGCAGCCGGACCCCCAGGGCGCTCACCGTGCACTTTGGGGCTGTGATGGTGAAACACCCCTTCTACCTTGCCCCGGTCCATGAGGACTGTATCCTGGGGTTGGACTGGTTGCAGCGCCCCTCTCTGTGTACAGTAGAGCCTCCTGTCCTGGCTGGTGGAGCTCATACAGCTGTGTCTGGAGAGAATCCAGGGTATCAGTTTCAACCACACAGCTGGGCAGCTTGTTCCCCCCTCCCACCCCTGGAGGCTTTACTGTACACAGAGAGGGGCGGGAGGAGGGAACAAGCTGCCCAGTCACGTGGAACGCTACAGAACCCTAAACAGACAATACACACTAGCTGAATATTTGACCAAGATATCCAGACACAGCTGTATGAGCTCCACCAGTAAAACTCAAAGTATTATGCTGGTCCACATTATTTGTAACCGTCATTTTAAATGAAAAGATTTTATTTTTTCATCAACAAAAAGTAACAACCACCACAGCATTTCGTTGATCTAACTAACAAGGATGGGACATTAGCTAGCCAAAATGATAAAGGAATAACTTACTTTTTTGTTTATTTCTTCAGCACATTTATTTGAACATTTCCATCAATTGTACAAGCACTGAAAAACTGTTCAATCCCTAGTTTGTCGGGCATTTTCTTTTACTATAACAGATATAAAAACTCCCTTGCTTTTAACAGAGCGTTTCATAATTTCTAACAACGAAAATGATTTAAACTGTGACATCCTCAAGAGATCAACAAAGACAACAGAAAAAGATATGTGTATAAGATACTGTACATGGGAATCCAAGCTTTTTTATCTACGCTAAGAAGTAGTCTTTAAAATTTCTTCATTACACAGTGTAGTCAAAATTCCTGGATGTGCCTATATTAGAAAATATAGGACTTCTTCGAATGTATGTCAGGCAATCAGACTTCAGGACCGAATTATCCATTTTATAATGGGGGATGTAGTGTAAAATCCTAGGTTCAGTAAAATGTTTCAGGCGTTCATGTGAAGGACAACAGAGCTTTCACTGGCCGATTATCATTATTATCATTATTATTAATAATGATATTAATTTAAGGGTCTAAATATCTAAATATATGTATCTACAGATGCAGCCATTCAAAATGCGCGGGCGATACCGCATTATTTTGCGGTACGCTGTACGCAGTCTACCGCAAGCTACCGGTAAATACCGCGAGTTACCGTAAATTCTCCTATAATACGACAAGCAAAATAAAAGTATCCGGAATTTCCGCAAGGTGGAGCTAATAAAGCTCAACCTCTCATGTTTGAGCTGTGGCCATCAAAGTCTTTAACGAAGATATTACTAATAGTATTAATAATGAATGACCTTGGACAAGCTGTAAGTGTAAACTCAAAGTATTGCCCTGGTCAACATTCTTTTTTTCATTGACCGTCTTTGTAAAAGTAACACCACAGCATTTCGCAATCACGCATTTGTTTCCAATCATGCAAAGTACAGTGATTCACCATGCCTTTCACATGCTCATAAAAGAGATTGATTTAGGAACATAAACATATTACCGTATGCAAACTGTACTGTATACAGTATGTATATGTATATTTAATGTCTTAACTGTGCCCGTTTAAGTATTGAATATTCATATCTAATTTTACCACTGAAGAGAAATCGTAGTAGCTGAGCATAAAAAGAATAGGAGCATACTGCAACGCGTGTGAAGGCCATAAACGATATTAATTTTGGAACATAAACATACAGTATATGGCTGGTCTCGGTACTTTAAAGAAAACATACACGAAACATGGTTTCATTATGACCAGAATCGGTCTTGAGATATTTTTAACTTGATTTACAGTATTTGAGAGGTATGTCTTAACACCGATACTACAGTGCTTAAGTACTGCTCGCGTATATGTTTCTAGGTTTATATTATGCATTTCATACGGTCAAATTACTTTTGAGCAACTAATAAGAAGCGCGAAACGGTATGCGTTTTACTTTCGTTTTGTGCTGGGACCCGTGGATTGATTAGAGATATCAAGTACATACAAGTCATTTTTTAAATGTTGTAGTTCGTCTTGAAAAAATGTTACGAGTACATCATCTATCAACAATTACACAGGTTCTGTTTCCATATTGCGGATTTTGGTTACGTAATATTATGTTCTAGATTTCACGTTGTGAATATATGATTTGGGCAAACAGAGCCGCAAAGAAGTACATTATGGGTTGTTGTTTTTTTTTTTGCAGTTTTATCTAGAACAAGCGATGCTTAAACCTTTGTCTGATTCTTGTGAAACTATCCACACGACAGTTACAGTACCTAGGAGTTGACTTCAGTGATGTCACTGATGGGATGTTTCTAAAAATCCATCCTCTGTAAAACGTCTTCTCTAGTTGTCCTGCATATGTATTCGCTAATGAAGCTGTGTGTTCTGAGCCTGGATCTCTACATTTCTGTATGAACCAGCTTAGAGGGCTAAAGACAGCTTGTGTTTAAATTGAGTGTAAGGCAATTTATGCTTCTAAAGTCATGGTCAGCATTTATTATTGTACTGTGCTGTAAACTTGTTCTGTGCCAAGTCACATTATTTTATAGCGTTTTTATAGCGTTATCAAATCCGGTGGCGCTGTGTTAGTTTCCTGACTGCCATGTCACATGGTCTGTGATTGAAACCTGTAATACCGGTTTAATTTGTCACAGCCAGCACTCCGGTTGTAAAGTAGAATCAGGCGAGATTTCCAGCGAAAAACACCTCCCCCTTCTTCAGGTGTGAGGGTCTTCTGCTCAGAATGAAACGCTAAAATGCAATGTAGGCTCTGAATGGGTTCAATTATGATTTGGGCTTGATTAAGGTCGCTGCCTTTCATCTAAAACCCTACTTGAATCCTTCTAAACTAAAAATCAGTGTTAGTGAGTTCTAAATAAAGAGGTATCCAGGTAACAGTGAAACGGGCGGACAGTCTGGGGAGATCGCCCGTTTTCCATGTAAATAGTTCCCTGGTTCCGCACCCCTTGGTGTTTCTCTCGCTCTCTCTCGGGTCACCTGATCATTAGCTCGAAAGATTTGAGTGCTTTGTGTATATTCTAATGGTAGTGGGGGCAGGGTGTGTGGGAACAGGTTTGGTTGAAATTGCATTGGAGATCTATGTTCTTCACACCTGAAACATTTTCTCTGAAAGCATTTTCTTCGCAGTTTAACCGATCTTGTTACAGCATGTTACAGTTTACTATTATTAACCATATTAATTTTAAGTGCTTAATGTAAAATCTTGTAAAAATATATTTTCATTGTTCAAATATACATTAAGTCTGACTATCATATAATAAGTTAAATACAAAACTAAAGAAAAAATAGGGTTAAATATAATTCAAAATATTTTGCTAACAATGTTAACTGTTTATGAATAATAAAATGTATTAACTAAGGAGTAGGATGGCACAGTTGTTAGTATGTTTTTTGTTTTGTTTCTTTTTCATAAGTACAACAGTAGTACCTGATGTCTCAGTGGCTTTCAAAATTAAATTATGCATGCAAACCTGTGAACTAGAAAGATAACTAAGATATCCATCCATTATATTCCATAATATCCATGAAATATATGGCGCTAAAATATGTGTGACGCAGTGGTGGCCTGACACGGTGAGGTGCCCTGGCAGCTGTATGATGCAGTGGTGGCCTGGCACGGTGAGGTGCGCTTGCAGCTATGTGACGCAGTGGTGGCCTGGCACGGTGAGGTGCGCTGGCAGCTGTGTGATGCAGTGGTGGTCGGGTATGTAGAGGTGAACTGGCAGCTGTGTGTTGTGACGCAGTGGTGGCCTGGCACGGTGAGGTGCGCTGGCAGCTGTGTGATGCAGTGGTGGCCTGGCACGGTGAGGTGCGCTGGCAGGTGGGTGATGCAGTGGTGGCCTGGCACCGTGAGGTGCGCTGGCAGCTGTGTGGTGTGACGCAGTGGTGGCCTGGCACGGTGAAGTGCGCTGGCAGCTGTGTGGTGTGACGCAGTGGTGGCCTGGCACGGTGATGTGCGCTGGCAGCTGTGTGGTGTGACGCAGTGGTGGCCTGGCACGGTGAGGTGCGCTGGCAGCTGTGTGATGCAGTGGTGGCCTGGCACGGTGAGGTGCGCTGGCAGCTGGGTGATGCAGTGGTGGCCTGGCACGGTGAGGTGCGCTGGCAGCTGTGTGGTGTGACGCAGTGGTGGAAATGTTCACCATGTTTCACCATGCTGAAAATGTTTGTACCAGACTTTTTTGAGGCCTGTTTAATTGTGTCTGAAGTCTGATGTTGTAAATTTTATTGTTAAAAAGATCCATGAAAATGTCACTACTAAAGTTACCTGGTACTGTTGGTATTGTAAGTGGCAAGTAGAGCTCATATTTTAGATTTTGTGTAGTTGCTAGCGTTGAACTGTGTGTTGGATGCACATGAATATATTCATTATATGCCAGCGCACCTCACCGTGCCAGGCCACCACTGCGTCACACCACACAGCTGCCAGCGCACTTCACCGTGCCAGGCCACCACTGCGTCACACCACACAGCTGCCAGCGCACTTCACCGTGCCAGGCCACCACTGCGTCACACCACACAGCTGCCAGCGCACCTCACGGTGCCAGGCCACCACTGCATCACCCACCTGCCAGCGCACCTCACCGTGCCCGGCCACCACTGCATCACACAGCTGCCAGCGCACTTCACCGTGCCAGGCCACAACTGCGCCACACCACACAGCTGTCAGCGCACCTCACCATGCCAGGCCACCACTGCATCACATAGCTGCAAGCGCACCTCACCGTGCCAGGCCACCACTGCATCATATAGCTGCCAGGGCACCTCACCGTGTCAGGCCACCACTGCGTAACACCACATAGCTGCCAGCGCACCTCACCATGCCAGGCCATCACTGAGTCAGAGATTAAATAAAACCTCACTCGCACCAAACAAATTTATATTTCTAAATATCACAACATGATCGAATTTAAGTCATTTTAATAACAATGAATAGTCACCTAGGCGTTACAATATAAACATTTATATTGATTTAAATAACGTTTTGATTTAAATCGCAAATGCGGGTTTAAATATATGTGTTTTTTGATTCACAATCAGACAAATGCAACATAAATTGATATCTTTGTCTTCTAAGTATCTTAATAAACTTTCAGCATAGCTTTCTCCCCGTTTAGATTTATTTTGGGATCAAACGTGGAAAGATTAGATTGTAATCGTTTTTATTTTTTAAATACATTTTAGAAAAGTGTAATCTATACTAAAAAGCTGTACACCACCTGCTATAAAGATACATATTGTAATACTTTCGGGTTCGGATAGGACAGACACAAGAACTCAGACTTGCGGAGTTAAAGCAAGTTAAAGCCTTGATTTTATATATCACCTTTAAAAGTGGCATCTCAAAGCAAAGTAAATACCCAACACTGATTGTACCCATCTGTCATGCTAATAAAGCAGCTTGAATTGAATTGAGAGGGGGGGGGGGGGTATATTTGCTTTGTGTATAAAGTACATTGTGAATGTTTTCACAGCCTTCACTTTGTCGTTTTTATGCCATTTTTTGACCACGCACGAATATTCCTATGTCCGTATCTTCGCAAGGGAATCAGTGCGAATTTTAATACTAATTAAATGACCGCGGGCACTTTCCACCCCCTCTACATTCTCAGAGTAGAACAGACTAACCTTCTAATGAAAGACGGTCCACCCCCCACGGACAGGAAAAGTGCCCACAGGCACTTAAACTTAATATGGTCAGTAACAGTAAACAGTAACATGGTCAGAAGGAGCACGTACAAACGTTTCCGAAATAACCACATGTAAGACTCTGATGCTTAAAATGTTTAGGGAGAAAGTGGAATACTGGTGTGTATTTTTTCTTTAAACTACCAATACCAGCCATATACAGTCTGTAACGTAGGGATTTCTATATGTCTTTATTTAGTGGTTACATTAGTGACAAAGGCTAAACTTTTAGCTTCAGTAACGTGTACATATCTCCCCTTTTTATAAAACGACATGGTTAAAAACTGTTCCAGAGCCACTGTTGTTTCATCAGTGAAAAGTACATCATGAAATGCCTCTCCCTGTTCAATCCACTGGAAAAAAGAAAAGGAGCATAAAGCTTCTAATGGTCATAAACGATATTCATTTAGGAGCAGCATCAGAGGTATGTTTTTAACTGCACTGCATTGGAGAGAATACCACAGTGTGTTTTTTTTTTTTTACTCCCTGGCGGAAACTGGCTTCCAGAAGAATCAGTATAGCTCAGAGATTAAATAAAACTTCACTCGCACCAAACAAATGTATATTTCTAAATATCACAACATGATCGAATTTAAGTCATTTTAATAACAATGAATAGTCACCTATGCGTTACAATATAAACATTTATATTGATTTAAATCGCGTTTAAATCACCTTTATTTAAAACCCATAAATAAAGCTGATACTGTTTAGACTTTTAATTATTTAAAACTGTATTAAAGCAGTTTGTCTTCTGTGTAATAATGTTCACCTCTCTGTCCAGCAAATTTACAATAGTAATAATAATGAACTTTATTGTATATGGCGCCTTTAAAGGTGGCTCCTCAAAGCGCTTTACAGGTTAAAAACAATACTGTTAGGCTGGGAAAACGATTTTTTTTTAAGAAATACAAAATGAGATATAATGATATGTTCCGGCTTAGACATTAACGAAGAGCATAACGCGTGTTCTGTATACACTCCAAGTACAACCCCCCTCTCTGCAGGAGTGCTGGCTGTGACGAATTGAACCGGTTTCATGGGTATTTTCAAAGTAGGAGGCGAGATTTCCAGCGAAAGACACCTCCCCCCCCCCTCAAAAACCCAGTAAGTACAGTACTTACTGGTTAAAGGCTAGGCTCCTCAATGAAATCGCTTTAACATGCTAATGCGTTGGTGTAACAGTCCGGGCGTGGCAAGCTTCTAATTTCAAACCGACTACGGCGAAAGGAACCCTTCTTTCATTAGAAGACAATGAACATATTTTAGCCCTGAATGAATTAATAGCAAACATGGTTTACATAAAAGACATTTTTCCAAGAAAGTTTAGCCTTTGTCACTAATGAAACCACTAAATGAAGACATAAATATAAAAATCTTAAGATTTTTAAAATACATGACTTTGCTAAAATTTATTTGAAAATAAAAACAATTACAACCGCCAGGGGAGGGAGAGAACAGGGGAGGGATGTTGGTTTTGCATAAGGGGCGGGGCTATGGAAATTAGGTCTGTTTGGGAATGTGTAGTTACATGTTCTGGCTGTTTGTGAATTATCGTTGTTGAGTATGGAGTGTTGAGGTATTGATTTTGTGTAATGCTTTATGTTGAAAATTGAGGTGGATTTTGTTTATGATAAATAGGATAAACTGGGATGTGAGGAAGGTTTGGTTTTGCATAAGGGGCGGGATTATGATAATTGGAGGACTTTGCGAGAGTAAAATGGTTTGATATATTTGATTTTGTATTGTGGTTGTTATCTATGTTTTTGGTTGGTATTATGTTTATATGGTTGTTTTTGTTGGTTGGTTGTTATTATGGTTATTAATAATACGATCTATAGTTGAAATCTGAGCCTAAATAAAAAGAAAAAGCAAGTGATTAGGTTTATGAGCAATCTAATTACTTATTCGTTTAAAACGCTATATAAAATAAAGTTTATTATTAATTTGCTGGATAGAGCGGTGAACATTATTATGCATAAGACAAAGATAACGATCCTGATCAGTTTAGAAATCTGTGTACGCTGTAAGGTGTTTACTTCTTAAACTTTTAAAATACACGATTTGAATAGAAACAAATCCTCTTCCTGGTACAGTATGTATAGCAAACCAGCACGTCTTTTTTCTCCAATCAGAGGGGTGTCAGATGGTGTCAGCCAATCACCATTCTGAAGCCCTACCATAATCTCTGGTATGGGGAGACCCCAGAATTCTGTCCCATAGTTTAGACAGATGATAGATACTTTTATTGATCCCGTGAGGGAAATAAAGTAAATCATTTTCATTTTAGGAAATTATTAAACGCTCGGTTAAAAGCAAAGGAGATTGTCTGTTATAGTGGACATAAAAACAAGAGTTCGCTGGCATTATATCCTGGAAGACACAGACCGGCGCCAGACCGGTAAAATGCCTGATGAACTAGGGATTGGACAGTTTCCAAGTGCTTGTACAATCGATGGAAATGTTCAAATAAATGTGCAAAAGAAATAAACAAAATAATCATTTATTTCTTTATCATATTGGGTAGCTAATGTCCTCTCTTTGCTAGTTAGTGGCTGTGTTTCTGCATTGGGTAGCAACGGGTGACTGTTCTCAGGCGGAAGATGTAAACAGCTTAATGTTCGTGTTAAATAATTTTTTTAAATTAAAATTCATTCTATACAGCAATCGCATATTTGGGTACCGTTTCATAAAACTTTCATGCTTAAAATGTTTAGGGAGAAATGGAAGACTGGTGTGTATTTTTTCTTTAAACTACCAAGACCAGCCATACACAGTACAGTTTACATACATACAGTAATGTTTATGTTCCTAAATTAATATCGTTTATGACCTTCAGATGCGTTATGCTCCTCTTCTTTTTATGCTCAGCTACTAAAATTTCCCTTTAGTGGTAAAATCCATATAAATATTCAAAACTAAGCGGATTAAAATGTGCACGATCAAGACATTAAATGATTAAATCTTTGCACTACCAACCAATGCACCACGAGTGCCCCTGTCGGTCATTTTGGCCAGCCAATCACTTACCGCGGTGCCCTCCGGTGCCCTGCGGTGGCTTGTGGGTAGGTTACTGTACCGCGGGTTTTTACCGCGCATTTTGAATGGCTGCATCTGTATATAGCAGGTAGTATCACTGTATTCAACTTTCTTTGTAAACACGGGAAAACAATTTCACAATGCGACTCTGTGTCACTGTGTATAAAAAAACCGGTTTGAACACCCTATATTTTAATAAGCTGCTGAGCTAAGAATAGGAATTTTCCTGCTGTCAGAGGGGGTGGAAAGTGCCCGCGGTCCTTTAATTAGTATTACAATTCGCACTGATTCCCTTGCGAAGATATTGACATAAGAATATTCGTGCGTGGTCAAAAAATGGCATTAAGCACTTAAAATTAATATGGTTAATAATAGTAAACTGTAACATGCTGTAACAAGATTGGCTAAACTGGGAAGAAAATGCTTTCAGAGAAAATGTTTCAGGTGTGAAGAACATAGATCTCCAATGCAATTTCAACCAAACCTGTTCCCACACACCCTGCCCCCACTGCCATTAGAATATACACAAAGTACTGAAATCTTTCGAGCTAATGATCAGGTGTTTCCGTCAACACCTTCCAGCAGCACTCCCCTGCCCAGACGAGAGAGAGACACAAGACAAGCCCGCCAGCCCGAGAGAGAGCGAGAGAAACACCAAGGGGTGCGGAACCAGGGAACTATTTACATGGAAAACGGGCGATCTCCCCAGACTGTCCGCCTGTTTTACTGTTACCTGGATACCTCTTTATTTAGAACTCACTCTCCCCCCTGCCTGTCTGACTTTTTTTAATCCTTCTGTGCCCAGATTGCAGCGGGTAAGATGTTTTTCCAAGAAAAAAAGAGAAATTAAAAAAAGGGAAATTTCACCAGAGCCTCTTCTCTTCTTGGGTCTAATTTTTAGTTTAGAAGGATTCAAGCAGGATTTTAGATGAAAGGCAGCGACCTTAATCAAACCCAAATCATAATTGAACCCATTCAGAGCCTACATTACATTTTAGCGTTTCATTCTGAGCAGAAGACCCTCACACCTGAAGAAGACTTGCATTTTCTCTCTTCTCTTTTGAGCATGTGTACAATGCTGTAATACAATTTAAAATAATTAAAAGTTTAAACAGTATCAACTAAACTCCATTAATATAAGTATCGAGTGGTATTAAATACAACTTTTTAGTATAGATTACACTTTTCTAAAATGTATTTAAAAAATAAAAACGATTACAGTCTAATCTTTCCACGTTTGATCCCAAAATCCCAAGAAAAATAAATCTAAACGGGGAGAAAGCTATGCTGAAAGTTTATTAAGATACTTAGAAGACAAAGATATCAATTTATGTTGCATTTGTCTGATTGTGAATCAAAAAACACATATAATTAAACACGCGTTTGCGATTTAAATCAAAACGCAATTTAAATCAATATAAATGTTTATATTTTAACGCATACTGTACAGCCTCCATTTCTCTATAAAAATTTAAAAGAACGTTTGCGCTGCCTAAGAGGGGGGTCTACTCTCAGTGACAGCTGACAATCCTCCATACACCCAAGTGAAAAATTAATAAAGCCAATGTAAACGTCGTATTTACAATTTGTTGATAATAGAAATGTTATGTTCTCTAAAGCTTTGTGATAGTTTACCCAGGCAGAAAAAGATCAGCTACACTGGGAAGATGTGAAACCAAAGATATGATTTTTCTTCAAAGTACCGATTCCTGGAATCTGACTGGCTGACACCCTTCTGAATATCTGGTATACGGAAAAGAAAGCGTAGATAAAAAGCTTGGATTCTCATGTATCTGATACAAGTATCTTTTAATACAGTCTTTGTTCTGCTCTTGAGGATCCTTGTGATATTTTGAGCTCTGGTTGAATGATAAGTATCACAGTTTAAATAATTTTCGTAGTTAGAAATTATTAAATGCTCAATTAAAAGCAAGGGAGTTTTTATGTCAGTTACAGTAAAAGAAAATGCCTGACAAAGTAGGGCTTGGACAGATTCCAAGTGCTTGTACAAATGTGCTAAAGAAATTAGCAAAAAAAGTAATTCCTTAATCGTATTGGCTAGCTAATGTCCTGCCCTCGTTAGTTAGATCAACAAAATGCTGTGGTGTTTGTCAAAGAAAAAAATAAAAGTATTTTCGTTTAAAATGACGGTTAGAAAGAATGTGGACCAGCGTAATACTTTGAGTTTATAGCTTGTCCAAAGTCATTCATTATTAATACTATTAGTAATATCTTCGGTAAAGGCTTTGATACATAAAATATTTCTGCATAATTAAAATATTTATGATAAAGGTAGGTTGTGTACTTTTGTCCAACTGAGCAATCTTGCTTTCATAAAATATACCAACTTATTAATGACTGATGATTAACATGCTGTAATACACAGTTTAAATTTAAAAGCTCAAATGCTGTACATGAGAGGTTAAGCTTTATTGGCTCCTCCTGGTGGTTTTACAAGGTGATTCTGGATACTTTCCAGCTGACGTCAAATGACGCGATACACCGCGTGAAACTGTGTTTTGATGCGACACGCCCACCGTGGTATACCGCAAAATACCCCACCCGTTTTGAATGGCTGCATCTGTATATAAAGAAACTTTTCTTAAAATTTAAAAGGCTCATATTGTCATATTGTTATTAATTTTTAAGTCATGTTTAAGTTTTAAGTCCTTTTAAATCCTGTTTAAGTCCTGTTACTGTACCTCTACTCCCTTCTTTTGAGTGTCTTGTTAAATATCTCCGTTCCCCACTCTACCATTATTGCCAAGGCCTATAGACCACCCAAAACTATGCTGCAGTTTTAAGAAGATCCTTATTCTTGTTGGCTTTAATATACATATTGTTTCAGGGTCTTCCAATTTAGCTAAAGATTTTCTAGCTCTGTTGGGATGCTTTGATCTATCTCAGTTTTTTCTTAGCCCAACACATAACTAAGGACATACCGTTGATTTAATCATTGCAAATGACTCCTTTGTTTCTCACTTCTCTTCCCTTGAACTAGGCCTCTCTGACCACTTAGCTATTCTTTCCAATTACGTATTTCTAACACACCCCCCTCACGCTCCATATGTTTTTGCATCTGGTGATCAATTGATCAGTCTAGGTTCACAAATTCTAATCTATCCTTCTTATCTATTTTCCCTACCTCTGATCCTAGATGTTAAAAGGGAAACAGCTGATGTATTAAATGAAAATTTCACTTAGGTGTTTACCAAGTAGGAAGTCAATACACCACAACCCAATACAAATTTCTAGATTAAATAATATTAGCATAGAAAAAGCAGAGTTGTGGCAGTTAAGAGAAGCATTTAAGATAAATTACCAAAAGATGCAGGTATTATACCAATCACGGTTTATTTAACAAACGATATTTCAAGTAGGTCTTATTATCTTAAACCAAATTCTAATTGGTACTGCTACCCAGAGTGCTGCATGAAATTATGTGAACTAATTACTAATGTAATTCAATAATGTAGCATATTTACTCTGAAACCCTTGTTTAATCAAAAGTAGCCCTTACTTTTTCTAAAAGAAAGGGTTTACATCCACAAATTCTATGTATTTTTTAGAGCAGTGGTTCTCAAAGTGTGGTTCTGGAGCATGTGCGCCAGGTGGTCCGCAGGCTGACCTAATCATCTTTCTTAAAGCAAGTCTATGCTGTTTAAGTCAGAGGAAAGAATATTTTAGCGTCCTCTACAAAGGGGCTCCCACTAGGAGCACTGTTAAGAACTGCAAGCTGTAAGCAGAGGGAGGAGGGAGTTGTGTGTTGGTTCTAGGTATCAGGTTTCAACAGCCGTTAAGGGGACTATATGTGTTGGTAATGGGGTAAGCACCAGCCTAGTCGTAGGCTTGGCTGGTTTCAGGGTCTACCGAAAGGGCAAAGCTTCCATTCATTCTCCTTGGCTATACCCTTCTGTTACCTTTGTGTTTTAATGAAGCTTGAGTTAGGCGGACCACCTCGCCTCTTCATTCTCCCCATCAGCACCTATCACTTCAGTGTTTTAGTTTTATGCACCATGAATGAAATGATGTCACACATTGAAAATGAGACAGGCAGTTTGGCGGCAAAGTCCTTGCCACCGTGCAGCAGTCTATTGTCATTAGTGATGCACTGGTCGGCTTTTTTTTTACCTGGACCCGCCCGACCAGATTTAAGATGATAAAAGTAATGACCCGATGCCGGTCCGAACTCGCTCCATTAGAAATTACACCGAACAATATTCGAACATTCATTTGATCAACATTTATTGAAACAGCATATCCAGATTCGTTGTTATAAACAGACTAAAGTAGCCTAGTCTTGTGACTGTCATTTATGTAAAGTGCTTCACAATAGATGCAAATAACGTAACCTGTGCTTTTTTCTTCTGTTGTGCTGACTAGCTCGCCAAACTTCTTCCACCTAGCTCTTTTGTCCCTCTCTTTTCTTTATTTTTATCTCACTGTTCTCGAGTTGTGCCTGATCTGCTCTAACGAGGTTGTCATTATGTTTGTTATGTTTGTTCTTTGTAATACACTGTTGTCTGTTTGCTTACGTTTTCTCCTGCTTTGTCATGTGATACAACCAATTAGGGCTTAAATATGGTAAAACGTCAGTTTTAAACCTTAAAATCACTTTACAAACGATAGGTTTTCTGCAATATTTTGCTTTTGGTCATATATCAACCCGCACCCACCCAACCTGATCTAAAATCTTTTTTTTGAACCCGAGTCAACCCATGCACTAGTTGTCATGATTGCGTGGTTACGCTGTTTACGTTTTAATATGTGAGTGTGGTTCAACAGCTACACTTATTATTGTTCGCACTGTTTTGTTCTTACTTTTGAATATCTTACTTTAAATTTGAAAGTTCAAAGTGTAATATAAAGAAGCAGTCAAAGCAGAAGGGTTGTTATGGATCACTGGCTCAAATCTGGGACTCTGAAACACAAATATAGCAATGATAGGAGTATGTAATTTTTAAATAGGCAGCATGAGCCAAATACATGGTTAAAAAGACTGAATTTCCCGACATGCCACACGTGCTAAAGAATCATATGAAATCATATCTAGAGATATCCATACTGTTAATTTACGACATTAAACTGTAGTATTAGCATCATTCTTGTCTACCGCCTTCATCTAGAGGACATTACTTACACTGTATTGCAACTGATCAAAAGCGATAACATAAATGTTTAATGTCGAAATATAGTGCAGAGTTGTATCTGCTACATTGTAACTTACTGTACAGTTCACAACTAACAGTCATTCAAATCATTACTATATTCATTTTGTTTTCTTTTTATAAATCAGTTTGATTTGAAATGCAATGTTTTTAAAGCTACTATGTATAATATACAGATGCAGCCACTCAGAATGTTTAAGGTGTAATGCACCGTACTGCAATAATACCCAGGTAATACCCAACACTTTTTTTTATTTTTTAAAATAATCCAATGCAGAATTTTTATTAGTATTATTATTATTATGTGAAAAAAACTAAGACTGAATCCTATGTATTAACACTGTACACTCAACAAACATATCACTGGTACAACGTGTGTGTGACTCGCCATATTAGGTGATAAATTGAGTGTAAACTTAGAACTTAGGTGGAATATTGAATCCTTAATGAAACATTGTGTTCCGATATACAGGAAATCATATTTTCATAATAAAACATAAATTTGTAATAACCCATTGGTGCTTTCCCTCGCTAGTCATACTGTACAGTAACACTAACAGAATTTGTTTTTTATTCAGTGCAGTATACAGAATCATTAGTATTTGTGTATAAATACCAAAATAGAAAACATAATTTTATTTTAGGTTTTGATTATAGAATACATTTTATATAGTGACTTTAAAAAATATATAAACATATCCTATTTAAAAGCAAATAAACTTAAACATTAAAAAATAATTCAATAGTTTTGAAAGTCTCAAAGAATTACTTACAGTTGTAGACTGTAAATTTAGTGTGAGGCAATGGTTGTTCCGGAGAAGAATTCTTGCCTGCCATGTGAAAAGCCTGGGTTCGAATGCTGGCCAATACCCAGCCCGTGGGGATAATCGACTCCAATAATAAATGATCATTTGTGCACTATATTACCATTTTTATTAATTTTATATATCACAGTATATTAAATATTAAATTAATATTGAAAATAAAAGTAGGGCTGTTTCACAAAACAAAGTTACTCAACTGGATATATAAAAAGTAATTTATTATTACAGCCTTTTTTTTTTTCCCAGGTTTACATATGTATTAAAATAATCTATATTTTTCCTTAATGCTAATTTAAGTAATTGTTACATTAGGAACAGTAGCAATTGTATTTATTTGAGAAATACTCTTGGAGCATAATGTGCCACAACAACAAAAGCTTATGCTACTTATAAATATGTGCTTGATGAAGCCTGGCCTATACAAGAATAGTATCAATCAATATAGTATCAAACCTACATACTGTAAAAGTTTATCGAGTTCTAATTAGGAGATAAAAAACCCTGATTGGGAGAAAAGACCTACGCATGATTTATTATTTTTTCCTCTTGACATCAGGATACTGTTGTAGATAGTATTTAGTCAAATAATGGAATTTAAACAATATGTAGGACAAATTATGCCATTAATAAGTCAAAATAATGTAGAAAAAATGTATTCAATTATTATAAACCCCCCAACATCAACACAACAGATCCTTTTTTTTCATTTGGAAAAAAATAAGACTGAACCTATGTACACCCAAAAACCGTATCACTGGTACAACACATGTCAGATAGGAGATAAACAGATAAGAGAATCTCATTTATATTCATCACTGTGTTAACAGTAACAAACTTTTTAAAAAATCTGAAATATTTTAAAACAGAAGTTATTAATGCTATTTCACAACCACTTGTGAGATCACGGTGTGCCCAGCAGGTGTCGTGTTGAGTTTATTGAGGGTGTTCATTGAGCACCAGCAGTCTATTTCACAAAGTGAGATTACTCAGTTGGATTGCCTTAGTAAATAGACAAAAGTCTGGATTTTTAATTTAACAAAGGAAAATCAAATTGTAATTGGTTAAGTAAGAAGAGCAGCTTTTGGAATTTATCCAAGAACTGGCTTCACTACTTTGTTCTTTCCCCCACTGATCGCTTATGTATGGTGAGCATGCTGGCATCATCCAAGTGGGTGCTGCACATTGGTAGTGGTGAAGGTGAGTCCCAATTTCTTTGAGTGGAGTGTGAAAACACAACATTTCAGCTCTGGAGCCTTCTTCAGGTGTGAAGAAGGCATCCAAAGAAGGCTTCACCCGAAGAAGGCTCCACAGCTGAAACATTGTGTTTTCTTTCCTCTCTTTTCAGCATGGAATAAACCTACTACTTGTACTCTTGTTTAAATATGTCAGAAGGTCATTGGTGCTGATCTTCCAGCCCTCTCCACCATCTATCATTCAAGTGTTTTGCATAAAGCAAAATCTATCTGTGATGATTCTTCACACTCTTGTTTAATTGATTCCAATTAATTCAGAATGCAGATACCAATTCCCCAACTCCAAAACCAATAAATTCAATTTCTCATTCATACCTGTAGCCATATCTTAACACTTGATTTTTAATGCAAAAATGTATGTGTATTGTTGTTGTCATGTTTCTTTTTCTGTCCATCTGTACAACAACACTGTTGATGTAAAACAATTTGCCTCCTTTGGATAGTAAAGATTCTCTCTCTTTAATTATTGAAGAAAATTTTTTTCCAAGGGGTTTGGCAGTGGCTTGGTATCAAACCCAAGTATTTATTAAAACTTTTTATTTTAGAGAAGCAGATAACACAATTTTAAATACAGATGACATTACACAACAGTCCATTTCTAATACAAATTTACCAATATACATCAGACATGAAAATTAAGTCTATTCATAGCTGTTCCCTTAAAATGTAACAATTATTATACTTCTAAACTGAACTATATACATTCAAAATAAGGAAGATATACACATTATTTATGATTTATAAAGATGGGAAAATATGTAGGTATACATTCTTAATTCTAGTTTCAATTATTTGGTATCTCTACAAATTCAGATCTTAAAGGTTTAATGTACTTAACCCACCTAGACCAATATTTAACAAATTTGTTCATCAGTAATTTTTCCATTATGTCAATTCCGTTTATTAATTCAATCCAACAATTGATTGTTGGTAAATCTGGGAAGAGCCAGATTTCCTTGTTATAGTCTTTTTTCGTGCAGATAAAATAATTCCAAATAGATATTTGTCAATACTACTTAAATGAAAATCCAACTTGACAAAATATAGAACCTCACAAAGGAGGGTGCATTCCTTTCAAATATGTTCTCTAGGGCCCCATGTAAATCCTTTCAGAAAGGCTTTATTTTAGGGCACTCTGAGAATATAAGTCAATGATTACCTTCTTGGTTTTCACACTGTCTACAGCAAGAATTTTCCCCACTATGGTGTGCCTTTTGCCTCAGAGTAATAAAGAATCTAACAATGTTTTTTTCCAGCAAAACTCTCTCCATAAATGTGAGTTACTATATCTCCATTGAAATTTGCAAATTTTAAACCATTCTTCATTTGAAATCTTAACTTTACTTTCTTTGAGCCATTTATCTGTTACATACTTCATAGAATGTGATTTCTTTTCAATAAAACCTTTGTATAATCTAGATATAATACCCTGATTTTGATTTATAGGCTTCCATAGCTGCTTTTACCACCACATCATCAACAAAATCTAGTTCTTCCTTTTTAATATCACTATTAAAGTAAAGGTGGACTTTGAGATATCTATTGAAATCTTCATTCTCCAAATGCTGTTACTCTTTTAAAAGCTTTGTAAGATTTTTTTGTTATAGTACAGAATGCCAATTCCTTGTGCTATCCAAATGTTGAATCGATTATCTAATCTGTTTAGTTAAAACTCCATATTGTAGGCACACCATCTGAGTACCTTTACTACATCACTTAAGTGATATTCTTTTATTACAAATTCCATATCTTTAGTTTAAGCTTTATCCATGGATTAAGTACATTTTCAATGATTTTATATACTGGAAGTTTTTGTAACCTAATAACGCCTACATTGAGGGGTTACTCATAAGGGATGATTCAATGTCTTTTCACCCGATTTGATAATCTGGATTACAGGAATTAATAAAATATTTAATTTGAGATGCATAATAGTAATCTTTCAAATTTGGTAAAGCCATTCCCCCTTTATGTTTTGAAAGTTGCAATGTTTTGAATCTTATTCGTGGTTTTCTCCCATGCAATATACATCTAGAAATCATCTTATCCCATTCTGGAAATTGTTAAGGAGAGACTTCTACAGGAGGAGTTTAATATATGAAGAATAAACATGGTAACACATTCATTTTTATCGATTTTAGAACTAAAAATCATAAAGGGGATTAGATTCCATCTCAATATGTCTGCTTTATTTTTAGCTATAAGAGGTCCATAATTAATTGCTGATAATGTACAGATCCTTCCATTCAGAATGAGCGGGTGATAATGCAGTACTTTGCAGGTTACCGCAGCTTTTTAAATACTATGTTGTGGGATTGCACTACTTTGTAAAACTGCCAGGTGGAGGAGTGAAATTGCCAGAAAATGCCTGGTTTTGAATCCTGGTGAATGCTGAAGGACAATCTTTTTCCAATTATAGAATTTAAGTTGTATACTGTTTAGACTTTTATTAATTTTAAACTGTATTACACAGTGACTCATTGTTGTTTCCTAATGTTAAATTTAAATGTATTTTCAAGTTGAATTTATTGGAGGCACTGGTTTTCTTCAAACAAGGAAGTCTGTGGAGTTCCCCCTGTTTATTGGTACCAAACCTTGATGGGATGTCATGGTTCTATACAGATTACAGAAAAGTAAACACTGAAACTCCAACAGACATAGTATGTACTGTTTAAACATAATCAAGGACCGATGCGCTGTTCCCTTTTGTAATAGGGTTACTCCCTGGAAATTAGGCACAAGAAGGGCATGGACAATGTTGTGTGGCTCTGGGGGAATTTTTCTGTAAACTGAAGACTTATAGAGAAATTACATTGAGTCTTGTCTTTTCAGCTTGGAATTAACCTTTAAAGCGATCTTTTTGGCTATACTCTTTACATAGCCAGCTATATAAAAATAGGTTATTATTATTATAGCTTGTTGCAAACACAATATGCCTGTTTAAGGTTTACACCCGCATTAAGAAAATCTATATTTTGTCTTAATACAAATGTCAGCAACGAGAAAGTTAACTTTAAATTTTGATTAAGAAATATATTTCACTCATACTGTACTGTAGTGACTTTGAAACCATACAGTATCATACTACAGATGCAGCCATTCAAAGTGCGCGGCACAAAAAAACGTACCAGGGGCATTTGGCTACGTCATCGCGTGTCATACCGCGGTACGTGATTGGTTGACCGACAGGGGCACTCGTGGTGCGTTGGTCGGTCGTAGAAAGATTTAAATGTCTTTACTGTGCCCGTTTTAGTATTAAATATTTATATGGAATTTTACCGCTGTAGGGAAATCTTAGTAGCTGACCATAAAAAGAATAGGAGCATAACGCGTGTGAAGGCCATAAACGATATTAATTTTGGAACATAAACATACAGTATTACAGTATGTAAACTGTATATGGCTGGTCTCGGTACTTTAAAGAAAAATGCACACCAGTATTCCATTTCTCTCTAAACATTTTAAGCATCGAAGTCTTTAACTAACGTGAAATAACACATGTATAAAAAGTGGTCGTTTTAAGCTTTTCTGTGAATACGCTCGATACCAGAGTAAACAAGCATACTTTTAGAATTTGATTAATAGGGAATATAATATGGAATCGCGTATCTAAAAAAATTAATAACGATATAATTATATTCATGTACTGCAACACAAGAATAGTATACGCTGTACAACGTCTGCTGATACTGAATGTGTAGGGCTGTTTCACCACTCATCATGCGACCGTGCGAGTGGTGTGGTGGTCTAAGTGCCTGACTTCTAAGCGAGAGGTTGGCTGTTCAAAAACAGCTAGCGCCATCAGTTTTCTTTTAACAAATAAAAATTTCTTTGAAAAACTAAAATAGCTAATATTATTAGCATTATATTGATAGTGATAAATTCTTGTTTTGTGCTGGGTTTAGCAGTTTTCCGACCATAGTCTTTCAGCAAATGCCATAACATCTCTGTTGCATTTAAATCTGGGTATTCGGCTGGAGATTTCACCCAGTTCACTCCCTCTGCTATAGGCCTCACCCTTGCTGCTGTGTGTTTCGGATTGTTGTCTTGAAAGAGACGGTGCCTTGATCCAAAGTGCTCCCTGATATATGGGGCGGCATGCTGTTTGACCAAGACTTCCTCGTCACAAAGCTTTAGAGAACTTAACATTTTTATTATCAACAAATTGTAAATACGATGTTTACATTGGGGTTATTAATTTTTCACTTGAGTGTATGGAGGATTGTCAACTGTCACTGAGAGCAGACCCCCCCTTTTAGGCTGCGCAAACGATTTTTAAAATTTTTATAAAGAAATGGAGGCTTTATGCATTACAATATAAGCATTTACTGTCAAACTTTAAATCAACAATTGATTTAAAGACGATCTGTCAAAGTGCAATGAAATACAATATTGTTGTTGTTTTTATTGTTGTTTTTATCCTGTAAGGCACTTTGAGAAGCCACCTTTAAAGGCACTATATAAAGGCTCTGATTCTTATGGAATGTGTTTTCTTTCTTCTTTTTTTCAGCATGGAATAAACCTATTACTTGATTCTTATGGAAGCCCGGTTCCGTGGCACAATGCAACGTAAATCGCTTACTTTGTCTGCATAATAATGTTCACCTCTCTCTCCAGCAACTTAACAATAGTAATAATAATGAACTTTACTGTATATAGCGCATTTAAAGGTAGCTTCTCAAAGCGCTTTACGGGATAAAAACAACAGAGCTGTTAAACCGGTTTTTATCTATTTTTCGGCACAGCCAGCCGGCTGTCGAGTGGTATTAAATGCAGCTTTTTTGTATAGATGACTTTGCTAAAATGTATTAAAAAATAAAAACGATTACAGTTGGCACGCCTGTAGCTTTTTCACGAAACCTCCTAGAGTTACGAAAACATTTGCTTTGTGTGTCACATTGTGTCTCATTGTGTCTTCACAGCCGTCAAAATGCCGTTTTTAAGCAATTTTTTTTTACCACGTTCGAATATTCTTCTATCCATATCTTTGGAAGGGAAACACAGAAAGCCTTCAAAGCAAATGCACTTTGAAGACCATGACTTGTGAAAATGTTCACAGCCTCCACAGAAAACGATCAGCGAGCTAATTCTCTTTTTTTAAACCTCCGGTTTTTCACTCATGCGTAATCACGCACTAACTGGAACCCCCGGGGGGCGCCGTGTGTTAAGAAAGTTGGGTGTTAGCATAAACTATTAATGAATGGCTCTGCTGAAATTTCGCTGTGAACTGAAGAGTTAAAGTGTAAAGTGTTTCCTCTTTTTAACGGGAAGAGACGTGGTGCTTTTTTTTTAATCCCTGGTGGAACCGGGCTTCCATAAGAATCAAGTAATAGGTTTATTCCATGCTGAAAAAAGAAGAAAGAAAACACATTCCATAAGAATCATTGCCTTTATATAGCGCCTTTAAAGGTGACTTCTCAAAGTGCTTTACAGGATAAAAACAACAATAACAACAACAACAATATTGTATTTCATTGCACTTTGACAGATTGTCTTTAAATCAATTGCTGTCAGAATATTCCTGCCTCCAAACAAGAACAAAATTGCGACAATTTTATTAATGGGCTATTTCAGTAACTCAAAGTATTTATTAAAAGTAATAATTTAACAAAATATGTAAATGTTTTATGATATGTCGCTGTTGTGAATGTCTGTAGAGTATATCTTATTTTTTTTTTGTAGCCAAAGGGCCTTGCAGATCAGAATATCAAGGAACGAAGCAATTACCGCGACTGTCAGAAGATAGGACACAGCGTTGAATGGAAAGGGGCACTTTAATTTTCTGTACAGCTGGTACAGCACCCCACCGCGCCCGTGCGCCAGCAGAGAGAGAGAGACACACACACACACAGTTTTTCATTGTCAAAAAGTAATTGTTTTTTACTTTTGTATATTTTTTTACATTCCTCTTGATTAACAGGAATGTTTTGTTTCTGGACAGACTGTTAAACTAAAGGAAAAGAGCGCCTCCTTCATCGAAGCATTTCGTTGATACGATCACAAATTCTTTTCCAGTCGCACAAAGTAAGTGTTGAGAATCTCCGATTCACCATGCTACTAATGGTTTCTCGTAGATTGCAGGGCAAGGCACTTTTGCCTCTGGACCCATCGAAATTTACCGATGTGGTCCACCCCCGGTAAATTTCAAAAGTCACAAGATTTCGAAACACGAGGGCGGCGTAGAGGTCGGCTCTCGCTTTCCCATCTATACCAGGAAATGTTTGATGCATTAGCAAGTTTTAAAAAAATTGCGTCGAAAAGCCGCAATTTTTCCTTTTTCTGATCACTCACTGTTGGATACTCGTCTCACCTGCCCTTCTCTTTGTTTTCCTGTTATTTGTTGTGTATTCCTGCTGCGATCCACTCCTGCCCTCACACCTTAAGTAGACTATTTTGCATTTCTTTATGCAGTTCATAGTGCAATTAACCCTTGCAAGTAACTTTGCGGTCTTTTGAAAGTCTGTGCTGTCCTTTGAAAGCGAGATGATCTCTGGTTCTTTGACAAAACAAGGCTCGCCAGATAATGTGAAAATGACATATTTTTTACCTCACTTGCTGTCTTCCAATCACATTACATCAACATCCAAAAACATGATTTCTTCTCTTAACATGCCTTGTAAAGATGACTCATAGCTTGGCTTGTTTTTCAGGAAGTTAAAAAACACTTGAATTACTTATCCAGTCTCTCGAAATAAAATTATTTTTCAAGCAATGTAGTGCAAGATGCTTTCTAATGTTGGGCAATGTGTTTTTTTTAATCTAACATTGATAGATTTAAAAATCATTCCTAATAGCAATTATTTACCTGCAATTATTATAGCAATTATTATTTATAGCGCCTTTAAAGGTGGCTTCTCAAAACGCTTTACAGGATAAAAACAACAATAACAGCAACAACATTATTGTATTTCATTGCACTTTGACAGATCGTCTTTAAATAAATTGTTGTTAGAATATCGCTGCCTCCAAACAAGAACAAAATTGCGACAATTATATTAACGGGCTGTTTCAGTAACTCAAAGTATTTATTTAAAGTAATAATATAACAATATATGTAAATGTTTTATGATATGTTGCTGTTGTGAATGTCTGTAGAGTGTATCTTATTTTTAGTTTTGGTTTCAGTTTTGTAGCCAAGGGCTACATTATCATTACCACAGTGCATAACAAGGAAGGTTAATAAACATAAACATAAACATAATCTCATGGCTAAATAGTCAAGTCTAACCAAAAGAGAAAACATCAACTTTATTTAAACTCCAACGAAAGTATTAATGGTTTTTAATTACCGTACTTTTATGGAACATGACTTTCCTAAAATGTATTTAAAATAAAAACGATTACAATTGGCACACCTGTAGCTTTTTCGCATGCCTGTAGCCTGTAGCTGAATAGGCAGTGAAAACATTTGTCTGTCTTTCCGTGGGGGGAAGGGGGACTGTCTTTGATTGCAAAGCACGACTATTCTACTCTGAGAATGCCCGTTGTCTTTTCACTGATAAACTTGTGTTAACAAAAACCACAGTATGCTTAAGTATGCTTAAGAGTTGTCAAACCAGTTTTTATTTATTTTTTGGCACAGCCAGCCGGCTGTCGCGATAAATATATTTAGCTGAAAAGCTGTACAACGCAAGAAATTTCATTACTTCTTTAGATATGCCATTCCATGTTTTTCTTTTATATCCCTGGCAGAACCGGGCTTCCATAAGAATCAAGTACTAGGTTTATTCCATTCTGAAAAAAGAAGAAAACACATTCCATAAGAGTCAGCGCCTTTATATAGCACCTTTATATAGTTCCTTTAAAGGTTGCTTCTCAAAGCGCCTTACAGGATAAAAACAACAATAACATCAATATAGCAGAAGGATTGAATTGGGTGAAAACTCCAGCTAAATCCCCAGATTTAAATCCAATAGAGATGTTATGGCATTCGCTGAAAGACTATGTTTGGAAAACTGCTAAACCCAGCACAAAGCAAGAACTTATCACTGTCAATATAATGCCAATAATATTAACTATTTTAGTTTTTTGAATAAATTTTTATTTGTTTAAAGAAAACTGATGGCGCTAGCTGGTTTTGAACAGCCAACCTCTCTCTTAGAAGTCAGGCACTTAGACCACCACACCACTCGCACGGTCGCATGATGAGTGGTGAAACAGCCCTACACATACAGTATCAGCAGACGTTGTACAGCGTATACTATTCTTGTGTTGCAGTACATGAATATAATTATATCGTTATTAATTTTTTTAGATACGCGATTCCATATTATATTCCCTATTAATCAAATTCTAAAAGTATGCTTGTTTACTCCAGTATCAAGCGTATTCGCAGAAAAGCTTAAAACTACCAATTTTTATACACGTGTTATTTCACATGTTAGTTAAAGACTTCGATGCTTAAAATGTTTAGGGAGAAATGGAATACTAGTGTGTATTTTTTCTTTAAAGTACCGAGACCAGCCATATACTGTAATACTGTATGTTTATGTTCCAAAATTAATATCGTTTATGGCCTTCACACGCGTTGCAGTATGCTCCTATTCTTTTTATGGTTAGCTACTAAGATTTCCCTTCAGCGGTAAAATTCCATATAAATATTCAATACTTAAACGGGCACAGTAAAGACATTAAATATACAGTTTGCATACAGTAATATGTTTATGTTCCTAAATCAATATCTTTTATGAGCATGTGAAAGGCATGGTGAATCAGAGATTCTCAAAAATTACTGTACTTTGCATGATTGGAAACAAATGCGTGATTGGATCAACAAAATGCTGTGGTGTTACTTTTACAAAGACGGTCAATGAAAAAATAAAATCTTTTCGTTTACAAAGACAGTTACAAAGAATGTGGACCAGGGCAATACTTTGAGTTTACAGCTTGTCCAAGGTCATTCATTATTAATACTATTAGTAATATCTTCGGTAAAGACTTTGATGGCGACAGCTCAAAAATGGGAGGTTGAGCTTTATAAGCTCCACCTTGCGGAAATTCCGGATACTATTATTTTACTTGCGGTACCATGCAGTACTATGCAAGAATATACTGTATTAATACCGTAACTTACGTTACAGCGCGACAAGTGCACCGCATTATAATGCAGTATCGCCCGCTTGTTTTGAATGGCTGCATCTGTATCTATTTTGTACATTTATACAGTATACGAACACACTGCCGTTCATTGCCGTGTCTGCTACTTTTTCGGTATATCTGTGGATCTGACTTCATGGGATTTGCGTTTGTGGAACGGCTGGAGGCGAGACCCAGCGAGGGAGTGTTTTGATTATGCTGTCAATGAGTCCCTGAGGCATACTGTCCAAGGTTTTGAAATTATTTTAAAATTTGACAAACAACTAAAGAATTTAAAATTTGTCTAACTGTACTGTAGCTCTCATTTAATTGAACATAAATTCACCTTGCTCTTATAAGTGGCTCTGTTAGCAGAGTTTGTGTTAGCACACTGCACCCTTTTGAATGGATTTTTATCACTTTTTATCACCTTTGTCTGTCTGGGGGGAGATTGGGTTGTCTCCTTCCTCAATTTAACATCTGATACATCCCTAGTAAACCGAGAGACTAAAACCCACTGTTGTAACAGAAAGAATAAGGTTCTGGATCCCCAGATGAAGTTAAACAGATGAGTTTATTGCATACAAGGAACAATAAAGCCGAAGTCTTGTTTCCTGCAAGAAACAACAAAACTGAAGTATTGTTCAAGGTGCCGGTACAAACTTTAGGTTTATATAGTCCTTCCTTGCTGCTTCGGATGTCATTCGTTATTATGGTAAAGGGGGGAGGTCACGTGTTTTGCCAGTTTACAGCCTTTTGGCCAAATGGTCAGGGAAGTCCCCAGGGGGTTCCCTAGCTCTCCTAGCTCGCATCTGGAATCCTTATAAGTTAACCCCCTTCCTGCCATAAACTCCAGCCTTAGAAGTCTAATCTTCATGCAGAAAGAACTTAAAATTAACCCTGTCTTCACATCTTACTTCACCACTATCAACAAAACATCTGCTTTACAACATTTCTCACACTGCTCCAAACTCAGGCGCATAGTAAAATCCTCTAAACTGAAAGCCAAGATGGACACCACAATTACCCAATTACCCAAAGGTACCTTTTACTTCTGAAAAGGTACCTGTTCAGAAGTACACGACTTCTGAAAAGGTACCTTTTTCCCTCATGCAAACTCATCAAAGATTTATTTTTTATAATTCTGAAACTTTGACAATATGCCTCAGGGACTCATTCATAGTCTAATCAAAACAACCCCCTCCTGCCCCGCCCCCACCGTTCCACACACGCGGATCCAATGAAGTCAGATCCACAGATATACCGAAACAGTAGAGAACATGGCAATGGACAGCAGTGTGTTCGTATACTGCATAAATATATTGTATAAACTGTAAGGTTTCAAAGCCACTGTGTGAAATATTTTTCTTAATCAAAATTTAAAGTTAAATTTCTCGTTGCTGAAACTTGTATTAAGACAAAATATAGATTTTCTTAATGCGGATGTAAACCTGAAAGAGGCACATCACGTTCGCAACAAGCTATAATAACAAACTATTTTTACACATCTGGCTGTGTAAAAAATATAGCCAAAAGGATCACTTTAAAGGGTGATTCCAAGCTGAAATGACAAGACTCAACATGTCTTCTCCATAACTCTTCAGTTTACAGAAAAATTCCTACAGAGTCACACAACATTGTCACAATATGGTAAACGACAGTTTCTGGCTCACTTAAAGTTGTAACATGTCTTCACTGTCATGGTACGGTTTCAACATATTGATAAGCTGTTCTCTGGTTACTGGCAATTGTTAAAATAACCCTTCTTCCCTCATGTGTTTAACTTAAAGAATTCTGTGAAGAAATCTCTCCAAAGATCTATTATTCCCATTTCATCCATCAGTATGTAAATCTTTTTATGAACTGGTTTAACCCTCTGAGTAGGTATATGTGTTGAGTCGAGCCTGGGGTTCTGACGTACATTCAAATCACCACCAAATATCATTATCCCATGTGTATTAGTTATTAAGTCAATGTTAATAATTCACCTTTCACTTTTACTGACACTGATACAAATCTCCGCATCTTATCCAAATCCTTATCCAAATCTCCTTATCTTTTATTTCTGTAAGCAATTCAAGTGGAACTATTTGAGATATCAGTATAACCACCGCCGTCCTATGACCAAATTTATATGAGAAATATATTTTTTTAGTTCAGCTGGGTAGCTGTGTCAGCATGCATAGGCTGCAAAGGAACAAGTAGTAGGTTTATTACATGCTGAAAAGAGAAGAAAGAAAACACAACATTTCAACTGAGGAGCCTTCTTCGGATGTGAGTAATATGTTTTTTTTATATTCTTTAATTTCTCATGTTCCAATGTACACGTGTGTTTCTTATAAAAAGACAATATGATCCCCTTCCCTTTTTATTTTCAATAAAATCTTACTTCTCTTAATAGGGTTACGTACTCCATTTACATGAAACGAAACTATTTTAAGGTGTCAGTTAAGCATAATTTATCAGGACCATAGCTATAGATTTCTCCCTCGTATGAAACGTTTGATCTTTTTATACATTATCTTCCTGTTGATTTTCTTTAACAATAATTCAATAACAAAAACAACAGTAATTAAGAACATAAACCGAACAATCTTAAACAAAATAATATCCAACTCATTCAGAGTGCTTTCTTCCAACTGTGAGGTTCTTTAAAAATGAACACTATATGTTGTCTTAAAAATGGCTTTATCGCAGTTTCTACTGTTAGCACCCTTGTTTCAGCTTCTTCTATTCTCCCACCATCTTATCCAATCTTTTGATTAACCTTACTTAACTCCTGTTTAATATCTGTGACCTGCTGTTTATTTTCCAGTCTGAAGTCTCTAAGTTCTTCCAGTATTTTCTGGAGACTAACGTCTGTGCCATCTTGTTCAGAATTCACTGAACTACTTCAACTATGTTCAGAAGACGTTATTTCAAAATTTGAAATACACCTCGAACATTCTCTTTATATATATTATACTATGTATATTTATATATAGTCTCTTTATATATTCTTCTTTGCTAAGGTATTTTTCTTTCTAAATAATTTTGCATTTTCTTCCCTCCGGGGATTAGTCTGTCTCTGGTATTCCTGGAGCATCACCACACACATGAGGCTGCAACACTGGCTCCATAAATCAATCGTTGTATAATCTCCCTGGATCATCAGCATGAAAACTCACTGGACTGAACTGTAATAAGTTGCAAAAAGAGAATAATATTACTGGTTTTAGAATAATTTTGTATTTGTAAAGTAAATATTGGCAAGTGTTTGTAATGTTCAAAGTAGTTTCCCATGTATTCTTGTGAATGATTTAGAAGTTGGCCTTTCATAAATAAACAAACGGCAAAACCTGGCATTATTAGTAGTAGTTTTACTTTTTATTACAACATTTAATGTAATCTACCTCTATATACTGTCAATTCATGCCATTTGAATGGCTGTGACTTATGTTTCTTGAGTATTGCAATTCAACCATTAAATTCTCAATTATATATTTGATGAGTGATACAATAAAATAGCTAATGTCAACAGAAAATCCATCAATACCAACAGTAATAACAAAGCATTTTCTTGTTCTCACCTTGCAAGCACTTTTTTGGTTTTCTGAGCACCTCACAATAACAAGAAAATACTTCATTATGTTGTAAATAAAACATCGTTCTAATAGTGAGTATGCCCATCAAGCTGAAAGTTTGTCATTTTTTAGACATATTGCTGATTAGCTTAGTAAACATCAAATATATTTTTCAAAAATCTTTAAACTGGCTTTGAGTTGATGATGTATAAAACCTTAGAAGTAGACCCTAATTTCATAGGTAGTCGATCATATTTTTGAGGTGTACTCAGAATTACTTAAAACCAGAATTCTGCTCATGCATCTCACTCCTATTTCATTTTGTAAAATACACTAAGCTAATATCAAAGTGTCCCCTGATACATCAGGCCAAGACATTCTTATAATCCAGTGAGAAGTATGTATTGCATCAGATATCCATATGAAGCAAACATTTAATTTAAATGTAAATATTTAAAGGTTAAATATTAACATTTATGATAATGCTGTTGCTTTTTAATATTCAGTAAGCTTATTAACCAAAACGTTTGTAAATTTGTACAACAGACTTGAACCTAGACTGCTGAAAGTCATCATTCTGAAAAAAAAAAGTCATTAGCCCTTATATATGTGTTTGTGCAGACATTGAAATTCTCAATTGATATTCAAGAACAAATACTGATTGAGCACTGAATTGACTGAGGGAGCCCAAAAGCCCACAAGGCTTAACTCCTTTTTTCAAAACACAAACTGAAAATTAAACAGTGGAACATAAGTATCAGCTTGAGTTCAGAATTGGTACCTCATAGTCCTACAGCTATACAACAAGAAATGGGGATCTGTATTGCACAATTAATGCAGTGTGTAATAGATCATACCTTGGGAATGCTACTTATTCTAATCCCAATGATAAATGGCCAGTTTATTGCCACTATTGTATATTGTTAATTACTATTGTTATTTAATTAAACTTGCATTTTAAAGCGGTTGAGAACCAACATCTTGCAATTTAGGTATACATTACTTGGATTAGCCACTTAAACACTAATACAAAAGGTGACAAAATCTGAGTTTTAATCTTTAAAATTCCTTGATATATTTTGATATTTTACTACAAGTAACACAAAAGCAATATACTTTATTATCTAGTTTCATGCTAGTCTTAAAGTTATTTTACTTTTTTTTACTTAATTTCCTTTTTAAGATTTCTTTAGAATTTCTTAAATTTAAAGTTTAACTTGAAGTTTTGATGATGATATGGATTTCATGATGGAAAGTCACTACATATTTAGTCTAGATCATATACTGTTTAATTTGACATGTAGCAGTAACCCTACAGCTTTAACTACAAAAGAGGGGAAGAGGGGAAACATTGTTATGACTGTGCCCCCCTAGTATTATACAGGACTAAGAGCTCTAAATTCTATAGTCTGTAGAGCTCTTAAAGTTAAAGTCATGTGACCCCTCAAACAAGAATTATTTACTGCATCATAATGACTTAGCTATACCAGGCCCCCTGTACTTTACCACACATTCTGTTCATCACCCAGAATCTCCAATGCACACACAGACCAGAGACAAGCATTAGTATCATGTAAGTGCCCTTTTTATTTTCTAAGTACATCAACATTAAGTATTACCCCAAGACACAAAGACACAAAGAAAACAACATTTGCAGCAACAAAGCATTCTTCCAAGGATCAGTTGTCCTTTTAGGTGATGAGGAGAGGACAGTAGGAAGTCTTGGTGGTACAGAGAAGAACAGCAAACTCATAGAAGCGGGATACCACACTGTCCAATTTCCCCAGTCTCCGTTTGGGCTATGTAGGGAGTCCTCCTTTAGGCTGCACTACATTCCATTTGGTTTCGTATTAACTCACCAGGCTGGTTTCTTTGCTCCTTGCATCCAAGTATCAGATGTCTTTGTGCAGTACCTCCGTTGCTCTGCCTATGTCTTCCTTGGTCTGCCGTTCCTTGGCCAACCTTCTCTGTGGTCTCGTAGGCTGTGGCTTTCCTTGTGCTGCCTGACTTGTGTCAAGGAGCTCCTCAGGAGGAGGCTCCTCTGTTCAGGCTCAGATCTTTTCATCCCTTCCATAAACCATTCCCTCCTCAGGGATTTTCCCACTGTCTCTGTCAGAGGTGGGTGTGCCCTGGAGATTACCAGGAGGAAGCTTGGGTCATTTGAGAACTGGGAAGTCTTAGGTGGCATGGGCACTCATCAATTCTTTGTTTGCTTTACTGCCCTCCTGCCCAAGGTCTGATTCAACTGTATCAGCAACCCCTCACAACTCCATGCGTCAGTACCTTAGGTGTGGTAATTGCTTTCTGTCTAGATAATCTGGGTGTTCCTAAATTGTTACTAATTGTTCCCTCCTCCACTGTCTGCATTAGAAAACCCAAAGTTGCAAACTTTGGGGTGAAGTAAATATTGACACAATCCTGGCCATCAACACAACCCAATTAATCACAGCCTGTTTCTCCTTAAATGGCCTGCATTGTGAGGCATTAATTCAATAGTCAAAGTGTAGGAGTACAAGTATCTGTTCACATATAGAAAATTGCATTGTGGAAACATTGGAGAGTGGAAAATGGGCACTAAACAATCTTCACTTTAACAACAGACTAACCCCCATCCAGCACCACTCAACTGAAGTTAAGCAGGGAAGTTAAGTTGTTGCAGGGAATTAAAACCAAAAATGGAAAGAAAATGTGTCCACTCCCGGGACTGCAGAGGCTATAAAGAAAACATCTTTCTTTCTATGCCTCTGTGACTGCTTCCTTTGTTTTGATGCCTTTGCTGTCTTTACTTAATTATCACAGTCATACAAATATTCACAGGATGAATCACAAACTGTTTGCGTAGGCAATCAGAGCTAACATGTGGGGTGTGGAACAGATCTGAAATGGAAAAACAGAAAGAAAAGGCAGCACATCACATCACTTGCCAATTAGCATGCAAAATAGTCCAATGAGTTAACAAGAAATTTGCAAATAGTCACAATCTAGGGGTAATACCCATTACTGGACATATCATTTCATTAAATAAATGCATAGACCTATATACATCAGGTGGGTTGAAGTAACACTTTTTAACACTTTTTCCTTTGACTCTGAGTAACACAGAGACTTCTATGATTTTCGCAGAAACTAATGTTGTTTACCATTTTCTCCCTCAAACAACAAATTACCCTTTCTGACAATAGCATCAAAGCAGCTAAGGAATCTCCACAACAGCTCCACATAATCTTCGCTTTATAACTAACCTAATCAGAACCCTCAACTCCAAACTCTACCAGTTTCACACTTCAGAGAAGGACAAAAAACAAAAAAAATAATCTTCTACAGAAAAGAACTATCAACACCCTTACTACATCCACCAATCCTAACCTTGTTATTACTATACCCTCTGATCTTTCCCTTTCACTGGAAGAGTGATCTCTTCTCAGCAAAGGCCTCAGTTTTGTACCAGTCCCCAAGAAGCTGGACCTCAACCGCTTTTACCACAGGATTAATCTCAGAACACATTTTGCTGATGACTCCTCCTCACAGGCAGCTGACAACAACCCAGGGATTGATACTATTGACCATATCAATGGTCCCCTGTCCGGCCGTTTTCCACCAGTCGATTACTTCATTAACCAATTTATCAATCAAGCTCCCAAGACTCTTTCTATACCCAGGAAACACAGGTCTAAAATCACCCAAGGAGAAACTCAGGTGCTCCAATCTCCAATCATTAAACCAGCAGGCAACGGAGGTGCTGTTGTGGTGTAGCAAAAAGACTTGTATATTAATGAAGCCTCCAGACAACTAATCTACACTACTGCTTACCATCCTCTCCAACAGGATCCTACCACTGACTACCATAAGGAAGTGATATCCACCATCTCCCTTCTTATCAGCAGCAAGGAACTCTCCCAGGAGGGGAACCGGCTCATCATTGAACATCCCCAAGTATCCTAATTTTACCTCCTTCCCAAAATCCACAAACCCGATGCCCCATCGTCTCAACATGAAACTGTCCGGCTACTCACATCTCGGCCTTTCTCGACAGCCTGATGAGACCACTCGTTGAAAGGCTCCCTTCATATATCAAGGACACTAACCATGCCCATTTTTACAATTTCCAGTTTCAGGGTCCAGAATGCTACATTTTTACAATGGATATCACATCTCTCTGTGTATCACATCACAGTGTTTGATCCACCCACCCACACCCTTGTACATCTTACAGAATTGGTACTCATACTCAATGCCTTCTCATTCAATAATCTTTTTTACCAGCATGTTAGTGGACTTGACATGGGCACCAGAATGGGACCCAGCTATGCCAATATTTCTGTTGGCTTAGTAGAAAAACGCTTCTTCAATTCGATGACTGCATCGGTGCTGCCACATGTTTTAATGACCAGTTAGGGCACTTCCTGTATCACTTCACCAACTTCCACCCATCCCTCAAATATACAGTTAACATATCTTCCACTACTCTTCTGTTTCTAGGCATAAACCTATCCATTAACCATCCCTGACTCTCTACTTCAGTCTATTACAAACTCACAGATTCACACAGCTATCTCCTGTACAGCTCATTTCACCCCAAACACATTAAAAACTCTCTCCCTTTTTCACAGTTCCTTTGACTATGACGACTCTGGAGTGATGGCATGGATTTCCAGAACCAAGTACTCAAAATGCACTCCTTTTTCATTAACAGAGGATACCCCACCCATGTTATTGACAGGGCCCTCATCCGGGCCTAAAACACCCCCTTGGACATCAACATGATAAGGAACCCCCGGCCTAAATATTGCATTCCTTTGGTGCTTCGCTTCCACCCTAACACACTTTCTATCCCCAGGACCATTAATGACAACTTTTCCATACTACAGGCTGATCCCTCCAATAGGGCCCTCTTTTTTGACCGCCCCATCATCTCATCACTGACCACCTAATCTGTGTAGCCTTCTTGTTCACAGCTCACTTGACCACCCTGAACAATCATCTACACCAGGTACTTTGCCCTGCAACAAAGCTCACTGCATCACATGCAAGTAAATATCTAACACCACACTCATTCAAGGCCCCTCAGGATAATTCCAGATCACTCAGGCAACCTCTTGTACCTCCAGCAACCTCATTTACTGTCTCTGTTGCAGGAAATGCTCAGCTATCTATGCTGGGGAAACCAGAAGGAGACTGGAAAACTGCTTCAGAGAACATGTTAGGGCAGTGAAGATGAAAGATTTCTCCAAGCCCATAGTTTCTCATTTCACCTCAGATGGCCATGATCACACTGATCTCTCCATCTGCGTTCTCAAAGAAGGGTTTCTTAACTCCCATAGCAGAAAGACATCAGAAACAAAAATTATCCTGAGACTTCGTTCACACCTTTCCCCCACTCTCAATGACAGACTTTTCATGTGTAGCGGCGAGGCTTAATAATAAGGCAGAATTAAGTGTTTCTGAGCTTCCCAAATGAGGCCCCATTTCTCTGTTCATCTCTGTGGTGCAGCCACAGAGAGACCATTAGTGCAGGGTGATTTAAGGTTTCCTAGGACAGCTCCCAAAGGGGGATGCACTTAGCTAATTCTGGCTATCATGATCAATGGTCATCCATTGGCGCCTATCTGTCTAGGGAGGGCCAGTTGGACATCTGGACTGCATTACTAAGTGTCAGGACTAAGTGACTCATATCTCACCTTGATCAACCAATCAGGGACTGGTAGGGCTGAGTAACCCACGTGGGACTCTGATGCCCATGGAACTTTCAGCCAATCAACAAGCTGAAGTTCCTCCAGGTAAAAACAGGCAACACAGAGAGCCTGAAAGATTCAGATTCGGGAGATTCAGTAAGATTCTGGAGAGGATTCTGTGGACTGTTCTAAAGGGAATTCAAAGGAGAATTCCAGGGCAGGACAGCCCAGGAGCAGAAGGCTCCCAAGGGCAGGACATTCTCGCAGCGCGCCTCCTGACCATCCTGAGACTCAGCCCGGACAACCACGGAACGGCCAGTGTGTCCGAGTGCCAGAACTTTCCTTTGTTCTAAGAGTCTAGAGTGGAGGTTGCCAGAGAGTAACCAGCAGCAGGCCTCGTGAACAGGTCAGAACTGTGGACAGCTGAATCACTATTCAGAACTAGCTCTTCATCAGGAACGAACCGGTCCTCTTCCTGACTTGCTGGGACCCACAGTCATCTTTTCTCCTGTGCACAAACTTTGCTAGTTAAAGCCAACACTAACTAGCCGGTCAGTGAGCATCAGCAGCGCACCGTCGCAAGCCGCACAGCACAGCCTGGCACGGAGCCAGAGAGCGCGGATTGGACAGCAACAGCCTGCAACTGTTTCTTTGTGCCCACTGGAGATCTGAATCCCCAGAAATTGGATGAGTATTCAACTTCAATGCATTACAGCTCGAGAATTCAATTGTTATCCAAACCAGTTGATATCAATTTAATTCCTAAGAGTTATGTACTTGTTTCAAGTATCTAATGTAGAAGTTATAACCAAGTTCATTTATGAAACGGTCTAAATGAATGATATACTGAACGTATGTCCTCTTGATATATGTAACTCTTTGTAACTGATTGAATATATACCTTTTGTATTCTGATAACCCTCTCGATAAGATCTGTTAGGTTTATATGCATATTCTATGTATTAATAAATGTATCCTCGTGTATCAGTACCTGTGTGTGCGCGTTGTTTGAGTTATGTCGCATGGTTGGATTCTAAAGCCATCAAAAGAATCAACTTTGTGATTTACTGCTACAATTAATAATTGTCTCAGTAAATGCCCAAACCCTACAGAACTGGTGCCTTCAGAGAGCCACTACATTTACATTTTGGCCGGCTATGATTACATATTTGGCGTCCCTGAACGGCTATGAAACATTACACATGTAATGTTCTCTATTCACATGCAGGTTTTGATTTCACTCCTCTCTTCACCTCTCTCCACTTTGCAACACCTGAGTGACTTCTCTGCCTCTCCCCTGCTCCCACCTCCTCCACTCTCCCAGCTTTTGTTCTCCTACGCTATTTAATCTTTGCTGTCTGTCCTGTCTTTCTCACACTTGAAGAAGGCTCCACAACTGAAACGTTGTGTTTTCTCTCATCTCTTTTCAGTATGGAATAAGCCTATTACTTGTTCCTTTTCTCCTGAGAAGAAAATAAAGTTCACTATAACACATTGGTTCACAACCATCCAGTGCACCGCCTAACTCAAATTCCCCATACAAAGAAAAAGTTTTCCTCTGAAAACTATCCTCAACACAGGTCCTCTCTCTTTTACTTGGACAGCCCCAGCTTTGATCCCCATTGCCTCATAAACCACAGCAGGACATAATTATAGCAACCAAATCACAGGGCTGCTCCGAATAGGTAAAAGAGAAAATTAATTGCTTAACCAATTACAACTCCCTTTTCCTTACACAAAATTATCACAGTACTTTATGCATTCTGATAACAATTCTTGATTTTAACAAATATAAAAATTCATCCTTTTTGGTGGCATTTTATTTAAACACAATAGTTAAATGAAGCCTATGTGTCATGATCGCAATCCCTTCCTCTTAAGGGCGCTCCTGCCCTTCCTTGTTTGTTATTCATCTCCCTCACCTGCTCCCTGTTCCAGCCCCTTTTCAGTTCCCCCTTAAAAGCCAGATGCTGACGCTATTCCGGGCTCTGCATTGGTTCCTGCATCAAGAGAGCCCGGGACCTGGATGTGCCTGGCCCCGTTAAGCTTCTAGTTTCTGTTCCTGGTCCCGTTCCCGTTTCCCCTGCCGGTCCCGACCTGGTTCTGTTTTTTTAATTGTTTGTCTCAGATGGATCGCCTGGCCTTGGACTTTTGCGCTGTTTTGAATTTCCCTTTTGACTCATCCCTGGATTGTTTGCCTCGGCCACACCTCCCCCGACCACCAGCACTTCGTGGACACGCCCCCCCGTTTTCATTCCCGTATCCTGCATGCCTTTTTCCCAGTGTTTCCTCACTCTACCCTGGATTGTGTCGTCTGCACAGGGTCCAGAAAGAACGCATCCTGACACTATGAAGTCATATTCTGTATACTGAAAATTAATACCAAAATTATGGTGTGAACAATGTTTCAGGATAATTTTAGTTTCTGATGTCTTTCTGCTATAGTTAAGAAACCCTACTTTGAGAATGCAGACAGAGATCAGTGTCATCATGGCCCTCAGAGGTGAAATGAGAAACTATGTGCTTGGAGAAATCTTTAATCTTCACAGCCCTAACATGTTCACTGAAGGAATCTCTGAGTCTCCTGTCTGTTTCCCGTGTAGATGGCTGGGCATTTTTTGCAGGAGATACAGTACATAAGGTTGCTGGAGGTACAAGATGTCATCTGAGTGATCTGGAATTGTCCTGACGGGCCTTGAATGAGTGTGGTGTTAAATATGTACTTGCAGGTAATACAGCAAGCTTTGTTGCAGGGGAAATGCCTGGTGTGGAAGATTGCTGAGGATGGTCAAGTGAGCTGTGAACAAGAAAGTTACACAGATTAGGTGGTCGGCAATATGAGATGATAGAGGGTTAAGAAAAGGACCCCAGTGGAGGGATCATCCTGTAGGATAGGAAAGTTGGTTCACACCTCCCCCCTTCTCTCAACTACAGACATGTTTTCTTTTAATTCTCTCTATTCATTTGTAGGTTTGGTTTTGTTTCAAACCTCTCCTCAATTCTCCAGACCTCGCACCATTTGATTGGCCACTCTGCCTCTCCCTTGCTCCTGAATGGCACAGTGGAAACCCCATCTAATATTCCACATGAAGTGTGCAACAAATCACCAGAGTGATCCTGCAAAAATATGACAAAAGGGTCAGATGTCAAATGTGGTCGTATGAGACTAAATTGGAACTTTATTGTCTAAATGCCAAGCATTGTACTTACTGCAGACCCACCACAGTACATCTCCCATTCACCACCAGGAGTACAATTAAGCATAATGGGGAACTATCATTCTGTGGGGATGCCTCTTCTTAGCAGAGACTTGAAAGCTTGTGAGAATTAAAGGAATAAATTCATGCAACTAAGAACAGGCCAAATTGCAGTAGCTGATGCCAAATATTGACATTATGGTACTGAAGATATGTACAATCATTATATATTTTTTTTGTTTTTGCTAACATTTTCTGTAATTTACCATACCCTTTCCAAGTTTTCTACTGAATATCCAGGTTTTGAATAATATATTAAATAAAAAAATGTGTATGCATCATTTTGTGATTTCATAAACTTGGACAATTTTGTTTGCTATTTTCTCAATGTTTTAAATTGTTTATACTGTATACAATTGTATCACTTTATTATTTTTATAAAGGGTAAAGAAAAGTTTTTCTGTTAATTTTTTTTACTATTTTTGTTTGCAAATTTCTTAACAAAACACTTCAGAACTTTGAATGTCTGAAAATTAACCTTAAACTGCAAATTTTAATGAGTGTCTTGCAGCAACTCAATAAACCTATCAATCAGTGCAACCATAACTCAATATCAACAACGCAATAAACCTACCAATCAAAACAACCATAAATTGATTGCTTCAAGAGCAGCCCCTTTGCCCATGAAATCTAATAGTCAACCCAGTGTACTTAAGTCATAAAAAATGCCCACTCTAGTACCATGAGCTAATTTGTAGATTGAACCTCATTCAGACATTTTTAACAATGTCAGTCACATTTCTTTTCTTCTACTCTAATCAGTAGAAAGACTGAGATCTCTGTTTTACAGAATAAAATGTTTCTTTCCATCTTTTGTGTAATTATATCGGCATTATGTTTCTGCATTTAAAATTTACAAAATAAAATATTAGAGCTCTAAATGTAAAACATCTGCAATATCAAACTCCTACATCTCTCTATATATGGATCTTTAAGTAATCATATTATTATATTTTTTATTGTTTTATAATTATTTGACTTATAAAACTAAATTATAGAAAAGTAATAGGTTGTGTTTTAAAAAGCATACGTATATATATATATTGTAATAGGCTGTCTATAAAGCAGCCTCTTTGAATCAAAACAGACAATCAAAAAACTAAATACAAAATTTTAAAAGGGTTAAGATACTACATAAAAAATCAATAATAAAAAAACAGGGTAAATTACAGGATATTGTTCTGGAAACATTAGTGCTGAATCTCTCAAAACATTTCAGCATTATGAAGAATTTTCACTAGACAGTCTAAAATTAATTTATTAATTCATTTACTTTATAATATAATGTTTCAATTATGAGACAAAATCTAACACCTGGGGCCACTAACATAAATGTCACATATATTTATCTGTAAAGAAAAACAATATTTTCTCAGTTTCTGTTGTCATGAATAATGCCTCAATTTACATTTAAGATATCTATATACAGTATAGTTAAAATACCACTTATAAAGAGAACAAAAAAATGAATATATATGAAATAATAAATATATATGAAAGATGTATATATTTTACAATCAGTAATCATTTTACACCAAAAGCAATATGCCTAAGTTAGGAAATATGCATCATAAAGTAATAATATGGGTGGATGTTGAGATCTAGGATAGCAAATTTAATCAAAAGGTAACCTAGTATTTTAATGGAATGTGTGTATGCACCTTAATGAAATCAGTCACATATGTGGTATAAAGAAAAAAAATGACTGTCAAACAAATTAAAAACAGATCACATCTGATCAAAACTGTTTTTGAGTAATTCATACTTGTCATTCACATTTGTTTTATGCCTGTGTAAATATCTTAATATGTGCCCCTTTACCTACATTGAAAAAATCTAAAACACTTTTTTCACAAAAATAGATGACATGTCCATTTTGTCCCATCACAATGCCATGACAGCCTTTTATATCATTCATAAAATCACTGCCAGAATAAATAATGAAAAGGTCAAGTTCTGTCAGTAATGCACTGTAAATACAGTTACATTTAAAGTGATGGGAATTTACTTTACATGTCAAAGCAACCTGAAGTAATCATATTTGGCATCAAATTAATTTTAAAAAAAGGGTGGCATGGTAGAGTAGCAGTTAGTGCTGCTGCCAAAGAGCTCATGGGTATTAGGTTTCATTATGGCCTGGGGTGCCTTCTGTATAAAGTTTGCATGTCTTCCCTGTCAGGTCTGAGCTCTAAACCTTGGTCTCCTCAGAAGACTGAAAATTGCACTAGAAGCTGAATACCGCCCAGTATTACAAGCACCAGGTTCAGCAGGCTGTCCCAACCACCTGCTGCTGATCAGCCTTTGATTAGCATTGTATTTAAGCCCTGCAGCTCCACTGTTCAGAGCTCAATTACTGAGCTACTCTGAGCCACACTATGTCCCGTCCCGTCCCGTCCCGTCCCGTCCTATCCCGTGCCATGCAGTGCCATGTCGTGCTGCTTCCTGTCTCATCCTGCTGTTGTCAATTACCAGCATAGCTCCAGTTGCGTTTGTGTGTTCTCCCTGAGCAGCTTTGGAACCTTCCATTAGTCCTTGCCTGGGAGGCTTCTAGTGTTTCCGTCAGATTACATCTCTGCAGTTGCATTTACTTCTTTTGTATTTCACTTTAGATATATACAATAAACCAGCTTGTATCACACATATGGATCCCTTTATTCCTTACCACACTACTGGCTATTTGTAACCTTGCTATGGTGTAACAAGCAGCTAATAAGTTGTTTATCTTGAAAAAACATTTTTTGGAGTATCTGTAACAGAGATAAAATGTCTGTCATAGCTGGATATCTTTATTCAACTGAGTGAAATGGCTTTTAGGTTATACTATTGTTCTGGTGTTCTCCACAACTGACATTGGTATATTTTTGAACCCCAGATTCATATTTCATTTATGGAAAAAAGCCATGGGAATTTCCCTCAGATACTCAATAGCTCAATTAGAGCATTACAAACAAGTGGAGGTCAGTCAGCCCTTTTAGATAAGCTATTTTATATCAGGTTGCTATCAAATAATTGATCCAAGGATAACATCTAACCATTTCTTATATATCAGGGTATCAGCTTCAACTTAATGGTTAACGATTAAGGCATTTAATTGTTAAGTAACTTTTTTTACCAAACATTTTAAACATATTTTTGAAACGCAAAGATAATTATATGATTAACTCTGTTTGCCAAGATCATTGTCCAGTCATAGAAAAGATACCATAACACAAAAATGAATTTCTTGAACGGTGAATAAAACGTGTTTACACTGCAGAAGGGAATTTAAAAAAAAATGTGCCCTGCAATGGAATGGTAACCCTTCCAGTGATTCCAGTGATTGTTTCAGTGCTCCCATTATACCATCTAAGGATAAGTGGTTACTGAAAATGGGTATATTAAAGTAATCAATATGGTTTGCATTAGGTGGAAACTATTAAGATTATAATACTCCTGTATTGGTATATATAACCAATGCATGTTAAAAAAGGCTGGATGAGGGGTTTAATGTCTTGTGCACAGTGACAATTCAATCTAATTTCTGACCATCAAAACTAATTTTTTCATTGGAAAACAAGGCTATCCTTGTCAGTATGATAAAAGGTTGCAGGGACATATATCTACTGTTTCACACTGACCTTCAGTTCATACATTAATCAAAATGTATTTTTTTACGTTCTTGCATGGACTAGAAAGCACAAACCTTTTCCACACTAAAGTGAACAATTATATTTTTCTTATGTTGAGAACACTCATCTGCTCAACAGGAAATTATATCACTGAGATACTTCTAATGCTCCCAACATAAATTCGCTCATCCTTCTATTTACAAACTTAACACACATACTGAAAACTGTTTGTAAGGTGAAAATGCAAATGCAAATATTGTTTTAGAATCAGAATGGCTCATCAACATATAATGAACATAAACAACATATAAAATGCACTAAACAAGCAGTGAAGTCATATTAACAACCAATCCCTAATCACATCATTAATGATTGTATAAAAAGAGCAATTATGTCACCTATCAAGCATCATTCTGTTCATTAAAATGTGAAAATATAGAAAAAATAAATAAAACTTTGTAACACCCACTAAATGGGGTGGTGGTGCTGGTGTCTGACTATTAAATCAGCCAAATTTATAGGAACACATTTTTCTTTTGATCATTGGTCATCATTCAATTGTTTAATTATTACCTGGGCCATTTTCTGGGCCATGGTCCTTTGCTTGCTTCTTGCTTCTGGTTCCTTTTATTGCTTTCTCATTATGTTTTGGACCTGTGATATATATTTATTGCATAGCTGAAGAGAGCAGAGCGCAACACAATGAACACAACATAAACTGCCTAAATAAAGGGAGAAAGCCCTACAAAACTGTGTTTGTCTTCTTAATTATATCCCCAGCAGGGTTTCCTCCACATATGTTAAATTCACTGCCGTTGAAGATGTTTTATTTGTTGTAACAAAGAATGTTGTTTGTTGAGTGAAAAACAGATATGTATTTACTGGCATTTTTGTAGAACAAATTTAAAAACTGAGGGATTATTGTATACAAGTGATGCAGTCCATTTGTTTACTGGTTTCTGAATTCAATGTCATGTGTTACACTGACACCAGACAAGGAAGCGTCATTAAAATTGTCACTATTAGACCCTTCTCCTGCTATCATATACAATACACACTGGACCCAACAACACATTATTTCTTGAAAGCTTTTTTAATCATTCATCACTTATTTTGTAAACAATTTAACCTCCAAGCTCTGCTTTACTCACTGTACATGCATACGATCTTCAGTGGAACACCAACAGTTTCCAATAAATGACAGAGCACTTTTATCACTAATGTGAATACTTTATCATTTAACATACAGATGCAGCCATTCAAAATAAGCAAGCAATACTGCATTATTTTGCAGTGCGCTTGACGCGGTATACTGCAAGTTATGATACTAATACCGTATATTCTCGCATAGATCCGCATGATACCGCAAGTAAAATAATAGTATCCGGAATTTCCGCAAGGTGGAGCTAATAAAGCTCAACCTCTCATGTTTGAGCTGTCGCCATCAAAGTCTTTACCGAAGAAATTACTAATAGTATTTATAATGAATGACCTTGGACAAGTTGTAAACTCAAAGTATTGCCCTGGTCCACATTCTTTTTTTCATTGACCGTCTTTGTAAAAATAACACCACAGCATTTTGTTGATCCAATCACGCATTTGTTTCCAATCATGCAAAGTACAGTAATTTTTGAGAATCTCCAATTCACCATGCCTTTCACATGCTCATAAAAGATATTGATTTAGGAACATAAACATATTGCTGTATGCAAAACTGTACTGTATACAGTATGCATATGTATATTTAATGTCTTTACTGTGCCCGTTTAAGTATTGAATATTTATATGGAATTTACCACTGAAGGGAAATCTTAGTAGCTGAGCATAAAAAGAATAGGAGCATAACACGTGTGAAGACCATAAACGATATTAATTTTGGAACATAAACATACAGTATTACAGTATGTAAACTGTATATGGCTGGTCTCGGTACTTTAAAGAAAAAATACACACCGGTATTTCATTTCTCCCTAAACATTTTAAGCATCAAAGTCTTTAACTAGCATGTGAAATAACGTGTGTATAAAAAGTGGTAGTTTTAAGCTTTTCTGCGAATACGCTCGATACCGGAGCAAACAAGCATACTTTTAGAATATGATTAATATAATATGGAATCACGTATCTAAAGAAATTAATAACTATATAATTATATTCATGTACTGCAACACAAGAATAGTATACGCTGTACAATGTCTGTTGATACTGTTTGTGTAGGGCTGTTTCACCACTCCTCCTGTGACCTTGCAGGTGGTCCTGTGGTCTACATGCCTCACTAGTAAACCACAAGTTGGGTGTTCAAATCCAACTGGTGCCGTGACTTTTATTTTAACAAACATTTCTTTGAAAAAATAGAATAGAAATATTATGGACAATTAATTGACAATAAATATAGAAAAGCACATATTAAATTTGGGAAATTTGGTTTCAAAAGTCCTCATATCAACTATGCCTATACTGTTTTCCTCTACAGTATGTTAATCTATTGTAGCGCATTTGCCCCGGACAGCAGCTGAACAGCGCCCGGCTGGGGTACGCGTTGAGGGGCAGGACAGGAGTGGAAGTGGTCAGGGCGGGGTAAAGGAAGGCCGGTGACTAGTGCAGCTGTCCCACAGTGAAACAGGTGTACAGTCTGGGGAGATTTCCCTGTAAATAGTTCCCTGGTTCTGCACCCCTGGGTGTATTACTCTCTCTCGCTCGTTCGCTCTCTAGCCCTCCCCACCCCTCTCTCTCTCGCCCTCCCCCAATCTCTTTCTCTTGCTCGCCCTCCCCCCCCCTCACTCGCCCTCCCCCACCCCTCTCTCTCTCTCGCTCACATTACAAACGCCAGCAGAGAGAGAGAGAGACACACACAGTTTTTCATTGTCAAAAAGTAATTGTTTTTTACTTTGTCAGCACCCAGACAAATTCAAATGCATTTTTAATAAAATGCTTTTATTCATTCTTAATCAGACTCACATTACCGAATGTCCCCGCCCCGCTCAACAATCCTAGGAAGAACATGAAACAGCCTGTTAATAAAAATGTTGCAATTTTGTTCGGTCAGTTCTTCCTCCCAGAATTTGTAGATCGCATTGATCAGTTCTTGCTTTGTGCTGGGTTTAGCAGTTTTCAGAACATAGTCTTTCAGTGAATGCCAAACCATCTCTATCAGATTTAAATCTGGGGATTCGGCTGGAGTTTTCACCCAGTTCACTCCTTCTGCTATAAGCCTTGCCCTTGCTGCTGTGTGTTTCGGATCGTTGTCTTGAAAGAGACGGTGCCTTGATCCAAAGTGCTCCCTGATATATGGGGAGGCATGCTGTGTGACCACGACTTCCTCGAAGAATTCACGATCCATAATTCCTTCGAAAATAAGAAGGGGTCCCGGGCCTCCTCTAGATATACCCCCCGAGACGTGAACCTTCAGTGGATGTTTGGGCTTTGGCTTGTCCACATATCTCCCCTTTTTACAAAATGACATGGTTGAAAACTGTTCCAGAGCCACTGTTGTTTCATCGGTGAAAAGTACATCATGAAATGCCTCCCCCTGTTTAATCCATTGGAGCACTTGTTTGAGTCTTTCCTCTTTGTTTTTTACCCTTATCATAGGGCATGTGTTGGTTTTTTTGTATCTCCATCCAAGCCTTCTGCGCACTCTTCTTATCGATGTTGGACTCACGCTCACACCAAGGTCAGCCCATAGCCGTCTTTGAACTTGCATTGCCAATAGCTCATCATTTTCATCCGTCAGTCTGTTGATGGCTCGCACAATAGGACTTGAAAAAAAAAGAGATCAAGTTAGTTATAAAAATAATGTGCGTAGTATTTACATGCAAGAAAAGTATTTTTAGAAAGTTATTTACTTTTGAATCGTCCTCGGTTTAGATTCTCTTTGCCTCCTCTCCCCTTTATAATGCCGTCTCACTGCGCTTTCACAAACGAAGATGTCCATCGAACCCAAGTGCTGTACAATGTCTTGTGTTGACTTCCCGTTTCTTTTCATCTTTATTATTTGGTGTGAGAGAGTCTTCATGATTTTGGCCATAGTCGGTTTCCTTACCAAAGCAATACAGTTGTAGTGTGCTCTCATGAGGCACCAGTTCTGTAGGGGTTTGGGCATTTACTGGGACAATTATTAATTGTAGCAGTAAATCACAAAATTGATTCTTTTAATGGCTTTAGAATCCAACCTTGCAATATAACTCAAACAACACACACACACAGGTACTAATACACGAGGATACATTTATTAATACATAGAATATGCATATAAACCTAACAGATCTTATCGAGAGGGTTATCAGAATACAAAAGGTATATATTCAATCAGTTACGAAGAGTTACATATATCAAGAGGACATACGTTCAGTATATCATTCATTTAGACCGTTTCGTAATTGAACTTGGTTACAACTTCTACATTAGATACTCAAAACAATTACATAAGTCTTAGGAATTAAATTGATATCAACTGGTTGGGATAACAATTGAATTCTCGAGCAGTGATGCAGTGAAGTTGAATAATCATCCAATCTCTGGGGATTCAGATCTCCTGCGGGCTCTCTGGCTCCGTGCCAGGCTGTGCTGTGCGGCTTGCGACGGTGCGCTGCTGATGCTCACTGAAGACCGGCTAGTTAGTTTTGGCTGAAACTAGTAAGAGTTTGTGCACAGGAGAAAAGGTGACTGTGGGTCCCAGCAGGTCAGGAAGAGGACCGGTTCGTTCCTGATGAAGCGCTAGTTCTGAATAGTGATTCAGCTGTCCACAGTTCCGACCTGTTCACGAGGCTTGCTGCTGGTGCTAACCTCGGGTGGATCCTCTGGTTACTTGTGGCAACCTCCGCTCTCGACTCTAAGAACAAAGGAAAGTTCTGGCACTCGGACACACTGGCCGTTCCGTGGTTGTCCGGGCTGAGCCTCAGGATGGTCAGGAGGCGTGCTGCGAGAATGTCCTGCCCTTGGGAGCCTTCTGCTCCTGGGCTGTCCTGCCCTGGAATTCTTCTCACATTCTCCTTTAGAATAGTCTTTCGAATAGTTCACAGAATTCACTTGGAGCTCTGTTGCCTGTTTTTACCTGGAGGAACTTCAGCTCATTCATTGGCTGAAAGTTCCATGGGCATCAGAGTCCCACGTAGGTTACTCGGCCCTACCAGTCCCTGATTGGTTGATCAAGGTGAGATATGAGTCATTTACTCCTGACACCTAGGAATGCAGTCCAGATGTCCATCTGGCACTCCCTAGACAGATAGGCGCCAATGGATGACCATTGATCATGATAGCCAGGCTTAGCTAAGTGCATCCCCCTTTGGGAGCTGTCCTTTATCAAAAGAAAACATCTTTAAATCAGCCTGCATGAATAGCTTCTCTGTGGCTGCACCACAGAGATGAAGGGAGAGATGAGGCCTCATTTGGGAAAGCACAGCAACACTTAATTCTGTCTTATTAACAAGCATTGCTGTTACATATCCCGCCTTTTTGAAGGTCACGAGGTCCTGAGGCATTGTTGCCTTCAAAACAAAACAGAGTTAAGTGATGTCCCTTGTCATTAGAACATTAACCTTAAATGTCCACATTACTCCTCGAGAATTCATACCGGAACCAGCATTGGATGCAAACATTATGAACAACATCTGGAGTATGTATAAACACGGTAGGAGACATCATCTCAGTCTAGGCATTACACATCAGGACGTTCACTGTCAGTATCTGATACCTCTGTAGGCAGATATTTGGGAAGAAGTAACTTCCTTTCTTTTGACATGCTACCTTTGACTCATTCGTGCTACCCGGAGTACATCTTGATGTAAGAGTACAGCTTTCAGAGTACACTGTCGGTCATGATCCAGCTTCCCAGCAGCAGTGTTACAATAACACCGGTTCCTGTTCCCAGCCTCCCTGATGAACCACAACACCTGTGTTGGGCACCTGCCAGGGTGGTTTGGAGGTTTGTTCCATTAAAGCAAACTAACTACCTGTACCTCTTCAGGGCTTACTGTTTCTTGGATTTCTATCCAATTCAATAGTGTGGCACCTGAAGGCATCCACGACCTCAAGTTTGGTCTTATGTGTCTGGTTCTAGACAGTACAGTGTTCAGTCACCAAGCTGTACTATGGCCTCCTCGGGAACTTGCAGGAAAACCGATTGGTTAGGTAGCTGCATTGTGGTAGCTGTATCATGCCTGTCACAAGTCATAGTGATAGTTAAATGTGGTGTGCTGACCAGCCATTTACTTCCCACCTGCTCTTCATGGGGTTCATTAACCTCCCTCTGCTCATTAGTAGCTTTACACCCTTCATTGGTGGATCAGTTAGACACAGCCAAAGGATAACTTTGGTAGCCATACCCATCTCAAGATTTGGAACCGAATTCAATCTTGGATTGCCTTCTGGGTGAGCTATGAGCGATGGGGTGGTTAATGTCACATACTCCTCTACTGAGAAGAGTGGAATCAAGTGGGTTGGGAATTGTGCCATGGCTAGACTGGCTACAGTGGCACTAAGCTCCCTTAACAGGTCTTGTGTCAACATTCTGGCCTGTTGCACACAAGCATAAACCCACTGTATAACACCGGCAATCATGCCCACTGGTTGGGGGATAAGGTTTAACCCTGTTGCATAGGAAGTTGCCTGTAGGGTTTTCCCTAAGCTTTCCAACTTTTGCTGCTGTTGATACAGTCTGTCACTACCCTCTGGCATCTCTGACACCTGCCTTCCTGGGGCAGTCAGGGTGAGAGTGCCAGTAACAAACAAACCTAACAAAAAGAGCAAATGCACAACAGTGGCGGCAGCAATCAGTCCTCCCAAAAGTCTTTTAGGGTGGCTGATCTCAGTCATCTCCTTTTGAGTGACTGTCGCCTTTCTAAGCTGGTGCAGCATGTACATGGTGTCTTTCTCAGTATGCCCTGTGGCATCTTGGGCACCAACATCCTGGAAATCTGGGGAGATCTGACGCAGCGGCTGATGCTGCTCCTCCGTTTCCAGGGCATCTGCTTTTTCGATTTCTTCATGCCTGTGCTCTAGGAACCCTGCAGGGGGCGGTGCAGCGGTGGAGCATGCCTGACTCTCGGCTGAGTGGTCATCTGGAGCACCTGAGTGATCTGGGATTGTTACCCCATTCTCACTGTTCCGGTCCACCCTGCACACTTCCTGATTGAGGAATCCCTCTATTGGCATGTTTACAATCGTTCGCTGGGGTTAGGTGTAGGACACCTGCTCGTTCCCCCCTTCCCTCGCTAGGGGTTCAGGGAGCTGCCCCAGCACTGGGATAGCTAGTTCACTGTCTTTGAACTCACTATCACCCACCAGGCCCATGTCAGTGCAGGCAGGGATTCTGACATCCCTCTTTGCGATGTCCTGCACTGGCAGGCGGGTGGCTTGACCATCCAGCTCCAGTCTGGCTGAACCACTGTTGGTCAGACTCAGACTGACAGACTGAGCTGGTGGCTGTAAGAAAACCGGCTCGGCTTTCATTCCCTGTCCCTTACTGGGGACCGGGTGTGTTGGAAACCCTGCCGTTGAGGCAGGAACAATCAGGTCAGTCTCACTCACTACCTGGTAGTTGTGAGAAATAATGTTACCTGACTGCAGGTTCCCTGGGTCACAGCAGAGGGAATCGGCATCTGGGATCAGGTGTGTCCACAGTGCAGTAGTCCCAGTGTCCAGCTGGGCCTCCTGTCTAACCTGTGAATGTTGCACCGGGGGCACCTGGCAGTGGCCCTGTGACAGCTGCTCAAGCAGATCCTCACTAATAGAGGACCTCTCAGGGCTAAGGGTGAGGGCTACATCACTAACCTGCTCTCCTGCCATCTGGATCCTTTCCACCCCTGTGGGGTGGTGGTCCTGACCCCTTTTGGGTGCCGGGGTGCACAGGGAAAGCTCCTTTTCATCACCAAGTGGGGAGATCCGCTCCTCTTTAGGGATGTGAAAGGGGTGTGCTTTACCTGGTGGATCAGGCGGCTGCTCGGAGCACCGCTCCTGTGGCATGGAGGCTGTTGGGACCTCGGCCGGGACACAACTTCCCTGTATATCTGGGAAACAAGAAAATATTTTTATTTCTTGTCCAGAGGGAACAGAAGGAATCTCCGCATGGGCTTCTGTGTTCGGTGGGCACTGTGTGAGCACAGTCTGCCTCTTGGCCCCCCTTTCCTTCTGTACAGAAGGCATAGGAGCCTTGACCTGGTTCCACACTTTGCCTTTCTGGTGATCCACCAAAGGTTCCACTCTGAGTCGCATGCCCTTTTCTTTTTCAACCCGTTTGAGCTTGCCGTGTGACATCAAACACCTTTCAACCTCAGTGTCAATCAGTGTCTCACTGTGTAAGACATCTCCCATGGCAGCCTTGAGGTAAAAGCTTCCTGCTTTTCCTCTGTGTTTTACTGCCTGCTCTGTGACTTCCGGGGTGGAGTCAGCACTCGCTTGGGAGTGGCTGACCTCATCCAGGCAGGAACCCTTCCGCTCAATCAGATAGACTGAGGGAGGGAGAGGGGGTGGGTCTCCGCTTCCTCCAGTGGAGAGTATCAGCTCATTCACGCTTCCGGCAGCCTTGGGGAGCGGTTGTCCCTGTCCTAATAAAGCTTGTTCAAGCCTGGCCAGGCGGGCAGCTACTGAATCCTTTTGTTCAGCCTTTTCTAGCTCTTTCCCTCACCCGGTGTTCTCATGGCACTTAGGACGCTGGGTGCGGTCCTGTGGGCCTGCTTTGGAACAGTGCTTAGACAGCTCAGGAGCCTGTGCTCCTTCGAGCAGGAGGGAGTTAACCCTGCTGGCTCTGACGGCGAATACAGTCGCTTTAACAGCTTTTTGCTCAGAGTGACTTTGGACATCATACTCCCAGGCTTTCTGCACGAATCTCTTAATATCAGTCATTTTCATGGTCTGTGCATCTGTATGCATTAAGATCATCTTTCTGACTGACGGGTCAGAGTAAACTCTTGAAATGTGTGTTCTCTTCGCAACCCTCATCATTTCGCCCTGCAAAATAAGTTCGTCTAAGTCTCTCGTAATATTCGCGAGGGGACTCGGCTTTCTCGTGCTTAATGTTAAGGGCGGCGGCTATCGCGGCAGTCGGGTCAATAAACGCACTGTATTCTTTGATAAGTGCTTGACACAGCTCCTCAAAATCATTACAGACTTCTTTCACCTGCCTAGCCATCCACTCATGTACGGCTCTGCTGGTAGTTTTCCTGACCAGAAACACTTTCTCCTGTTCTGTGGCGTTTGGCAGGTACTGCAGGGTATACCTGAGGTCCTGAATATAACTCTCGATATTATTCTCTGACACTGCGGGGTCAAATCTCTCTATGTCCTTCGCTAGCTCTCTCAGAGAATGGAGATTTATCCTTCTAGCTTCTCCGCTGACGGAGATATGACGGAGATCGTGGTCTGACTTGTCGCTGCTAGAGAGAGTGCTTAATAGAGACTCGAATTCAGACCTTTTAGCAACCATCATTAAACTTAAAGAGTATTACTTTTAAGTATGAAATCACAGTTTTACCACAGAAAACCACAAGATCAAGCATGCAATCAACCCGGTAGATCGCAAAAGATCACAAAACAATCAAGCACTGCTTAAAGAGCAAGGGGAACTTTTTGTCTTTCGGCTTTCAGCACACTGTATTGTCGTGTATGAAACCCGCGGCGTTTTATATGAATTATTCCGCTTGGTTGACTCATTTCAGTCTTGCCACGCCCACCCAGGGATGCCAAATTATGTAGTGTGCTCTCACTAGGCACCAGTTCTGTAGGGGTTTGGGCATTTACTGGGACAATTATTAATTGTAGCAGTAAATCACAAAATTGATTCTTTTAATAGCTTTAGAATCCAACCTTGCAATATAACTCAAACAACGCACACACACAGGTACTAATACACGAGGATACATTTATTAATACATAGAATATGCATGTAAACCTAACAGATCTTATCGAGAGGGTTATCAGAATACAAAGGGTATATATTCAATCAGTTACGAAGAGTTACATATATCAAGAGGACATACGTTCAGTATATCATTCATTTAGACCGTTTCGTAATTGAACTTGGTTACAACTTCTACATTAGATACTCAAAACAAGTAGATAAGTCTTAGGAATTAAATTGATATCAACTGGTTGGGATAACAATTGAATTCTCGAGCAGTGATGCAGTGAAGTTGAATAATCATCCAATCTCTGGGGATTCATATCTCCTGCGGGCTCTCTGGCTCCGTGCCAGGCTGTGCTGTGCGGCTTGCGACGGTGCGCTGCTGATGCTCACTGAAGACCGGCTAGTTAGTTTTGGCTGAAACTAGCAAGAGTTTGTGCACAGGAGAAGAGATGACTGTGGGTCCCAGCAGGTCAGGAAGAGGACCGGTTCGTTCCTGATGAAGCGCTAGTTCTGAATAGTGATTCAGCTGTCCACAGTTCCGACCTGTTCACGAGGCTTGCTGCTGGTGCTAACCTCGGGTGGATCCTCTGGTTACTTGTGGCAACCTCCGCTCTCGACTCTTAGAACAAAGGAAAGTTCTGGCACTCGGACACACTGGCCGTTCCGTGGTTGTCCGGGCTGAGTCTCAGGATGGTCAGGAGGCGCGCTGCGAGAATGTCCTGCCCTTGGGAGCCTTCTGCTCCTGGGCCGTCCTGCCCTGGAATTCTTCTCACATTCTCCTTTAGAATAGTCTTTCGAATAGTTCACAGAATTCACGGAGCTCTGTGTTGCCTGTTTTTACCTGGAGGAACTTCAGCTCATTCATTGGCTGAAAGTTCCATGGGCATCAGAGTCCCACGTAAGTTACTCGGCCCTACCAGTCCCTGATTGGTTGATCAAGGTGAGATATGAGTCATTTACGCCTGACACCTAGGAATGCAGTCCAGATGTCCATCTGGCACTCTCTAGACAGATAGGCGCCAATGGATGACCATTGATCATGATAGCCAGGCTTAGCTAAGTGCATCCCCCTTTGGGAGCTGTCCTTTATCAAAAGAAAACATCTTTAAATCAGCCTGCATGAATAGCTTCTCTGTGGCTGCACCACAGAGATAAAGGGAGAGATGAGGCCTCATTTGGGAAAGCACAGCAACACTTAATTCTGTCTTATTAACAAGCATTGCCGCTACACAGTGGTGCAGCTTGAAGTCTGTACCTGTATACAGTATGGTACAGATAAAACTTACACCATACTGATGAGCTAATAACAGGGAAAGACACTCCTATTTTATTTAAAACACAATACGCCAGGAAATGTGTCTGATGCATTAGCAAGTTAAAAAAAATTTCGTCGAAAAGCCGGGCGTAACAATTGTTTCCTTTTTCTGATCACTCACTGTCTGGATACTTGCCCTGTTCTTTGTTTTCTTGTTATTTGCTGAGTATGCCTGCTGCGATCCACTCCTGCCCTCACACCTAAAGAAGACTATTTTACATTTCTTTGTGCGGTCTATAGTGCAATTAACCCTTGCTAATACATTTGCAGCCTTTTCAAAAGCTGTGCTGTCCTTTGAAAGCGAGATGATCTCTGGTTCTTAGACAAAACAAGGCTCGCCAGATAATGTGAAAAAGACACAAATCGAAACCTGTTTTATAGCTTTTAAAGTCGTGCAATGTGTAAGCAGGAACACATCATTATATCTTATATATGAAAAATACATAATATAGCTCCCAAACAAACGCGAACGTGTTTTTAATAAAATGTTTTTATTCATTCATAATCTAACTCGCATACTGTAACTCACATTCCCGAGTGCCCCCCGCCCCGTCTGACAATTTCAGGAAGACTAAGGAAGTTGTCATCTGTTGTTGAAGTCTGTGAGTTCGGTGACTTTGAGACCACTTGTTATCCCAAGTTGTTTGAATCGCCACAATTCAAATAGAGAAAAAAGAGCTGACTGACAAAATTTAAGATGTGGCTGTCAATGTTAGATTAAAAAAAAACACATTGCCCGACGTTAGTTGGCTGGACAGGAGGCTCTACTGTACACAGAGAGGGGTGGGAGGGGGGAACAAGCTGCCCAGCCATGTGGTTGAAGCTGATACCCTGGATTCTCTCCAGACACAGCTGTATGGGCTTCTCCATCCAGGACAGGAGGCTGTACTGTACACAGAGAGGGGCGGGAGGGGGGGACAAGCCGATACATACTCTTAGAGTTTGATTAATAGGGAATACAATATAAAAATATAGTACTAAAAATAAGATACACTCTACAGACATTCACAACAGCGACTGTCAGAAGATAGAACACAGCAACTCAGACACCCGTTGAATGGAAAGGGGCACTTTAATGTTCTGTACGTCTAATATTAAAGCCAATACTTTAATATTCTTTTCTGTATGTTTATCAATAGTGGGTACTGGCCTAATTCGGCCCTGCACCCATTGTTAGGTGTTTTTCTCTGCACATGGAGATCTGTAGAAACATCCTCCGTGTGCAGAGAGAGTGGGGTGTTTGTCCCATTGAGTGTACTCCTGGTTTGTGAGGGGACCCCACACTTCACTGCCGTATAGGGCAATGGGTTGGACTACACTTTCAAATATTTGGAGCCAGATTCTTGTTGGTGGATTGATGTTGAAGAGCCCCCTTCTTATTGCGTAGAAAGCCCTGAGTGCCTTCTCCCTCAGTGCCTTCACTGCCAGGTCAAAACTTCCAGATGAGCTGATGGTACAGTATATGTGATACAGTATGTGATATCCCGAGATATGTGTAGCTGGATGAGTGCTCCAATGTGTTGTTGTTAAGTGTGAATTTGTACCTGTTTCCCTGAGGTCTGGCTTTTTTCTGGAAAACCATAACTCTGGTCTTGTCCAGATTGACTGTCAGCGCCCAGGTCTGACAGTGCTGCTCCAGCAGTGCCAGGTTCTGCCGCAGCCCCTGTTCTGTGGGCAACAGCAGGACCAGGTCATCTGCATAGAGCAGGAACTTGATTTCTGTGTCGTGTAGTGTGAGACCAGGAGCCGCAGACTGTTCCAACATTCCTGCTAATTCATTGATATAGATATTAAACTGTGTTGGGCTCAGGCTGCAGGCCTGCAGGCCTGGGCTCAGGCTGCAGCCCTGTCTCACCCCACGGCCCCACGGCCAGTGGTGGTGATGTAATTAATAAATCTTTAATAACCAGCGAAATCCAGGAAACACTCAATGTCCTCTTTGAACTTTGGAAGGAAAACACAGAAAGCCTTAAAACCTGTTAAGTTCCCTAAAGCTTTCTCAGTCAGGTATGTTGTGAATGTTGTGAATGTCTGTAGATTGTATCATATTTTTAGTTTTTGTTTTGTTTCACGTTAATTTTATAAGGGAGAGTGTCATAGAGACTACTCCCTTAACCCCCACCTTGATTTACATACTTGTATTTTTTCACAATCTGGCAATGCCAGACAGAATTCAAGTTCGCTGCAGCCAAATGGCTTTGCAGATCAGAAAATTAAGGAACAAAACAATTATTGCGCCCGGCTCCTCAATGGGATAGCTTTAACGTGCTAATGCATTGGTTTAACAGTCCGGGTGTGGCAAGCTTCTAATGTCTCCCGACTTCTGCGAAAGGAACCAGTCTTTCATTGGAAGACAATGAACACATTCTAACCGTACATGAGAATATAGCATAAATATACCAAGGGATTGGGTGAGTTCCCATCACAAAAAAAACACTGCGAGCCTGCACTACAGCGACCATAGTACAGTATGGAGACCAAGACCTTTTACGGGAAGAGACGAGGTGCTTCTGCAGCCCCAGCTTGCAAAGAGCGAATGGTAAGCAAATACAACAGGCTTCATCTGAAATAAGCGATTATATTACAAGGTATTATTGCCATTTTGAATTATACATTCAATTATAAATATTTCTTCGCAGCCTGTTCTTCAGGAAAACATCGCACGGGCGAAACGATCTTCGAAATCTACCAGAACAGTAAAGCGGTAAATAAAGCGGTAAGATGGATGAAAAGAAAAGTTTATTTTGACGTCTGTTCAGCAACTGATGAACACTACTGTGTGACTTTATTTCTTACATGAATTATGTTATTTTGCCACAGGCTGTGGATCTCTGCTCTCGGCCACTGGCCAGGGTGCTAACCTGTAGAAGCAGCACCTGTATGGAGACTTTTCGGCAGCAGCGGGAGCAGTACGACGTATTACTGGGTTGGATTGGGAGGTTTGAGACACTCCTGAAGATGCAGAAGGGGACAGTATGTTCTGGCAGTCAAACAGTAGAGCAGCTGTCTCCCGATAAGTGCCTCTCCCCGCCGCACAGGTTGCAATGCCTGGCGGAAGCTCTCCCTCCCACAGAGTACACACCGCCTCAGGACACTCCATCCCAGCCTCTCTGCTCACCACCACACAGGAATTGGCTGATGCTGTCCCCGCCGTATATCTCCCCTCAGGAAGCACCGTTTACAAAGCAAAATTGTACTTGCAGTGCATCGGTATAGATGGGAAATCGAGACCCGACCGCTATGCCCCCCTCGTGACTTTTGACTTGTGACTTTTGAAATTTACTGGGGGTGGACCACATCAGTAAATTTCGATGGGTCCAGAGGCAAAAGTGCCTTGCCTTGCAGTTCTCAACACTTACTTTGTGCGACTGGAAAATAATTCGTGATCGGATCAACGAAATGCTTCGAAAGAAGGAGGCGCTCTTTTCCTCTAGTCTAACAGTCTGTCCATAAACAAAACATTCCTGTTAAACAAGAGGAATGTAAAAAAAATTGGTACAAAGTAAAAAAAACAATTACTTTTTGACAATGAAAACCGGTGTGTGTGTCTCTCTCTCTCTCTGCTGGCACGCGGGCGCAGTGGGGTGCTGTGCCAGCCGTACAGAACATAAAAGTGTCCCTTTCCATTCAACGGCTGTCTGAGTCGCTGTGTTCCAATGTCACCGAGCTAAACAGAGCACAAAGCAAGAACTGATCAATGCGATCTACAAATTCTGGGAGGAAGAACTGACTGAACAAAATTGCAACAATTTTATTAACAGGCTGTTTCGTGGTCTTCCTAGGATTGTTGAGCGGGGCGGGGAGGAGACATTCGGGAATGTGAGTCTGATTAAGAATGAATAAAAGCACTTTATTAAAAACGTGTTTGCATTTGTCTGGGTGCTGACAAAGTAAAAAACAATTACTTTTTGACAATGAAAAACTGTGTGTGTCTCTCTCTCCGCTGGCATTTGTAATCATTTTTATTTTTAAATACATTTTAGCAAAGTCATGTACCATAAAAGTATGGTAATTAAAAACCATTAATACCTTTGCTGGAGTTTAAATAAAGTCGATGTTTTCTCTTTTTGGCTAGACTTGACTATTTAGCCATGAGATAAACAATAGTTTGTCATTAAACAACCTTATGGTTATTAATCTTCCTTGTTATGCACAGTGAGAATGATAATGTAATGAGAATTAATTTAATCAGAGAGTGCTCATAAATTGTGTTAGTAAGAAAACAGATAGCTGTTCTGAAAGGTCACATATAAACAGGTTTTCGATGGACAGAATGATAGTGTAAGGATGACGGACACAAAAACTCAGACTTGCGGAGTTAAAAGCTGCCTTTATTTTCTTCTCCGTCACCGCTTGTCAGCCGGCTCTCCCGCACCCCGACCAGAGAGATCTCTGTGATTAAATTAATTCCCATTACATTACCATTCCCACTGTGCATAACAAGGAAGATTAATAAACATAAGGTTGTTTAATGACTATCTATTGTATATCTCATGGCTAAATAGTCAAGTCTACCCAAAAGAGAAAACATCGACTTTATTTAAACCCAAGTGAAAGTTTTAATGGGTTTTAACTACTATACTTTTATGGTACATGACTTTGCTAGACCCTTTTACTTTGAAAATACCTGTGAAACCGATTTAATTCGTCACAGCCATCACTCCCGCAGAGAGTGATGAAAACCGCGCTGCACCACTCCTATTTGGCATTTTAGTTATGGAGGCGGAAAGATGCACCCCCCACCTCTGTGTGCCTGTTCGAGTCACAGTAGGTAGAGACATGTACAAAAAAAAGTTCATTCCAGCTACAATACATATATATTTTTGTGGTAAGAGGGAGCAAAACATCACTATTTACTGCTAGTAATTAGTGTACGATTTATGTTCTTAAGTTAAAATCTCGACAAACAAAGCAATGTAGGAAATGCGCACACAGAAATACACAGAAAATAAATCCGTTCTGACATCTCAAATCAGTTTCGATCAAGGTCTCCAAAACGAACAAGAAAAAGAGCATTTTCAGAGAGCAATTACGCTGTGTTTATGTAGAATAAGTGATTAGATTTATGAGCAATCTAATTTCTTATTTCTGAACATTATTACGCAGAAGACAAAGGTAGCGATTTATGTTGCATTGTGCATTGTGCTGCTGTAATACAGTTTAAAATAATTAAAAGTCTAAACAGTATCAGCTTTATTTATGGGTTGTAATTTAAAAAAGGTCAAAAACCGCACTCAAAATGCAATTTAGAGCTTTCTGGCAAGAGGAGACACCCACACAAATAATGTAATATGCTACTGTTTGTGCATGAACATAGTTATACTGCTATTTCTTTAGATACACGATTGCATGTTTTTTTTAATCCCTGGCGGGACAGGGCGTCCATAAGAATCAAGTTATAGGTTTCATTGCGCTTTCACAGAAACCAAATTTCCCAAATTTAATATTTGCTTTTCTATATTTATTGTCAATTAATTGTCCATAATATTGCTATTATATTTTTTCAAAGAAATGTTTGTTAAAATAAAAGTCACGGCACTGGCTGGATTTGAACACCCAACCTGTGGCTTAGTAGTCAGGCACGTAGACCACAGGACCACCCACAAGGTCACAGGAGGAGTGGTGAAACAGCCCTACACAAACAGTATCAACAGACATTGTACAGCGTATACTATTCTTGTGTTGCAGTACATGAATATAATTATATAGTTATTAATTTCTTTAGATACGCGATTCCATATTATATTAATCAAATTCTAAAAGTATGCTTGTTGACTCCGGTATCGAGCGTATTAGCAGAAAAGCTTAAAACTACCACTTTTTATACACATTATTTCACATGTTACTGTAATACTGTATGTTTATTTAACAAAATCAATATCGTTTATGGCCTTCATATGCATTATGCTCCTATTCTTTTTATGCTCAGCTACTAAGATTTCCCTCAAGTGGTAAAATTCCATATAAATATTCAATAATAAAACGGGCACAGTAAAGACATTTAAATCTTTCTACGACCGACCAACGCACCACGAGTGCCCCTGTCGGTCAACCAATCACGTACCGCAGTATGACGCGCGATGACGTAGCCAATTACCTGCGGTACGTGTCTGTGCCGCGCACTTTGAATGGCTGCATCTGTACTTTGTAAAGACATTTTCTTGTATTCAATAAAAATTATACACCTTTCATATCCTCATTTGATATAATAAAAAGTAAAAGTAAATTCTGCTTAATTTCTTTAATTTTTCTTGGACATTTCTTTGTTTGAGAATACTGTATCAAAATGCAAACAAGGCCATGTCAACTTTTAAGGAGTAAGTGCTGTTGGCAGTGCTTTCCATCTGCTTTTCATCAGGTAATTCATTATGTCAGATTGAAAAAATGCCATTACAATAATGTTAAGAAATTGTTTGAATTTTTCTCACCTGTAATGTTGTACAATATGTCAACAACAGTATGCAAATGCAGCCATTCAAAATGCACAGCACAACCCCGTACCGTACAAAATTATCTACAGGTTATACCGCAGTACATGATTGGCTGGCCAAAATGACCAACAGGCGGTACTCGTGGTGCATTGGTTGTAAGTGAAACGATTGCTTCATTTAATCTCTTTACTGTGCACGTTTAAATCTGCTTAATATTGAATATTAATATGGAATTTTACAACTAAAGGGAAATTTTAGCAGCTGTCTGAAGGTCATAAACGATATTATTTTAGGAATGTAAATATTATGTAAACTGTATGTGGCTGGTATTGGTAGTTTAAATAAAAAATACACATCAGTATTCCACATTCTTCATAAACATTTTAAGCATTAAAATGTTTCATTCGGTTACATACTGTGGTTATTTTTTAAAAGCTTTTATGTGCTCCTTCTGACTATATTTAGTTTATATACTTCATAAAAAGTTATAATGTTTTAACCTTTTCTATTTCTGTTTGCGGTCCTTATCACAGCAAAAAAAGCATTCTTTTAAACATTTGATTAATAGGAAATATAATATGGAATCACATATCTAAAGAAATTAATATCAATATATAAGGATTTATGTATTTTCATGTAGCTCAAAGTATTACCATAGTCCACTTTCTTTGTAAATATCTGCATCAATTTGACTCATTAACCCATGATTACTTGAAAACTGCCCTTTTCAGTTATAGCTTAAGTTGTCAAGCGGCGTGTTGGTGTAATGGCTTTGGTGTGTGACTTGCATGCTGGAGGTTATGCACATTATATAAACTGTATGTGGCTGGTATTGGTAGTTTAAATAAAAAATACACACAAGTATTCCACATTCTTCATAAACATTTTAAGCATTAATGTCTTTCATTCAGTTACATACTGTGGTTATTTTGGAAAAGCTTTAACGCGCTCCTTCTGACTATATTAAGTTAATATACTTCATAAAAAGTTATAATGTTTTAACCTTTTCTATGAAAATTTGCGTTATCACAGTAAAAAATGCATAATTTTTAGAATCGATTAATAGGGAATATAGTATGGAATCACTTATCTAAAGAAATGAATAATGATATTAATTTAAGGATTAAAAATGTATGTATTTATATATCTGGAAGTATTAATATAATCCACTTTCTTTGTAAACACGTTTTATTTTTAATTTGACTCATTCATGCATGATTATTTTCGGAACATTTTTAAGCTGTTCGTCTCAGCTGTGTTTCTGGGCAGCCTGTTGGTGCAATGGGATTTTACAACAGAAGACAACCTAGAAGACAATACCTGCTTACAGCACAAGTTTTTCTTTTAACAAATGCTTTTTTAAAAATAAAATAGTAAGTATGTTTCTTTTGTATATATTATAACATATTTAATGTTAAGTTATATTCATAATGACGTGAATTAGCAAACGTGAATACTGTCAACTGTTCAACCGGTTTGATTCAAAACACAGTGGGTCAATTTAACAGATGCCTCAAGTCTTAAAACAAAATCATATATTTTGTAATTAGAATCAAGAATAACAAAGTGGTATTAAAAATTCCACTGAAACTATTATAATGTGTCTGTTCATTATTAACAGTATTAATTTAATAATAATAATTTCAAGCTTCTTGAATCTTTTTCAGAGTCATTTTTTTATTCAGTTTTCATAAGCTTCGCTTATTAAAATACCCATTTATTAGACACAATGTTTCAGATGTCAATAACTTGGTGAACAAATTCCCTCCTTTAACTTAAAGAATTGCATGAAGAAATCCTAAATCATGAAACCATCACTTATAATAATTCATCCACATACACACACTCACACCATAGCCAACAACAAGCTATAATAGTCGACTATTTTTATATATTCGGCTATGTAAGAAACAAAGTAATTCCCTGATCGGGCTTTGAACCGCCTGGGTGCAGCGCACTACACGACAGTTCATTGCCTATTGTAGCGGCAATGCTTGTTAATAAGGAAGAATTAAGTGTTCTGAGCCTTCCCAAATGAGGCCCCATTTCTCTGTTCATCTCTGTGGTACAGCCACAGAGAAACTATTCATGCAGGCTGATTTAAGATGTTTTCTTTTGATAAGGTTTCCTAGGACAGCTCCCAAAGGGGGATGCACTTAGCTTAGCCTGGCTATCATGATCAATGGTCATCCATTGGCGCCTATCTGTCTAGGGAGTGCCAGATGGACATATGGACTGCATTCCTAAGTGTCAGGAGTAAGCGACTCATATCTCACCTTGATCAACCAATCAGGGACTGGTAGGGCCGAGTAACCCACGTGGGACTCTGATGCCCATGGAACTTTCAGCCAATCAACGAGCTGAAGTTCCTCCAGGTAAAAACAGGCAACACAGAGATTCAGTAAGATTCAGGAGATTCAGTGGACTTCTGTGGACAATTCTAAAGGGAATTCTAAAGGAGAATTCCAGGGCAGGACGGCCCAGGAGCAGAAGGCTCCCAAGGGCAGGACATTCTCGCAGCGCGCCTCCTGACCATCCTGAGACTCAGCCCGGACAACCACGGAACGGCCAGTGTGTCCGAGTGCCAGAACATTCCTTTGTTCTAAGAGTCTAGAGCGGAGGTTGCCAGAGAATAACCAGAGGATCCACCCGAGGTTAGCACCAGCAGCAGGCCTCGTGAACAGGTCGGAACTGTGGACAGCTGAATCACTATTCAGAACTAGCGCTTCATCAGGAACGAACCGGTCCTCTTCCTGACTTGCTGGGATCCACAGTCATCTTTTCTCCTGTGCACAAACTTTGCTAGTTAAAGCCAACACTAACTAGCCGGTCAGTGAGCATCAGCAGCGCACCGTCGCAAGCTGCACAGCACAGCCTGGCACGGAGCCAGAAAGCGCGAATTGGACAGCAACAAGCCTGCAGCTGATTGTTTGTGCCTGCAGGAGATATGAATCCCCAGAGATTGGATGAGTATTCAACTTCAATGCATTACAGCTCGAGAATTCAATTGTTATCCCAACCAGTTGATATCAATTTAATTCCTAAGAGTTATGTACTTGTTTTGAGTATCTAATGTAGAAGTTATAACCAAGTTCATTTATGAAACGGTCTTAATGAATGATATACTGAACGTATGTCCTCTTGATGTGTAACACTTCGTAACTGACTGAATATATATTTTTTGTATTCTGATAACCCTCTCGATAAGATCTGTTAGTTTTATATGCATATTTTATGTATTAATAAATGTATCCTCGTGTATTAGTACCTGTGTGTGTGCGATGTTTGAGTTATGTCGCATGGTTGGATTCTAAAGCCATCGCAAGAATCAATTTTGTGATTTACTGCTACAATTAATAATTGTCACAGTAAATGCCCAAACCCTACAGAACTGGTGCCTTCAGAGAGCCACTACATTACATTTTGGCTGTGGCAACGTTACACTATTATCACTATAAGGACAATAATATATATATATATTTTTAAAAATGAACATCAAATGTTTCCAAAATGTCCCCTTGTGATATTTTAGCTGCTTAGTAACACAACTCCATATTAATATTACTTTCAAGAGGTATTAAATCAGTACAACTTTTATGAAATTCAAGTATTTTAAATGTTAAATTAAAAGGTGTTTTTTAACTATCTACACCATTTTTACAGGTTTTAAAGTCACGCAATGTTTGAGTTAGGCAGGAACACGTCAAAGTATCTTATTTTTTATTTCATTTTTAAAATTAAAATAAAATGTTTGCCCATCGTGTTGATAAGCTGTTCCCTGATTACTGGCAATTGTAAAAACCCCTCCCTCGTTTAATTTAAAGATTTCTGTGAATAAATCCTTAAACATAAAACCATCACATATAATAATGTAACGTTTTCGGGTTCTCGGGGGTTTGTGACCTCCATTGCTGGGGCTCGAACCCGGGTCTCCCGAGTCACTGAACAGGGAACCAGAAAGCTGAGCTCCCTTCAACCTGGGCGCTGAGGTTCCTCCTCTTCACAGGGAAGGACAGTGATATCATCGCCCTGGCAACCAGCTTGCATAATCTGTAATGTCGGCCGTATCCATAACAATAATTCATCCAGCTGGTTCCCTGTTGAATGATACTAATGGACCAGGTTCATTTCCAGGCAGTGTACTATATACAGTGGTGTGAAAAAGTGTTTGCCCCCTTCCTGATTTCTTATTTTTTTGCATGTTTGTCACACTGAAATGTTTCAGATCATCAAACAAATTGAAGTATTAGACAAAGATAACACAAGTAAACACAAAATGCAGTTTTTAAATGAAGGTTTTTATTATTAAGGGGAAAAAAAATCCAAACCTACATGGCCCTGTGTGAAAAAGTGATTGCCCCCTCTGTTAAAACATAAATCAACTGTGGTTTATCACATCTTTGGAAAGCTGAGTTCAATTTCTCTAGCCACACCCAGGCCTGATTACTGCCACACCTGTTCTCAATCAAGAAATCACTTAAATAGGACCTGCCTGACAAAGTGAAGTAGACCAAAAGATCCTCAAAAGCTAGACATCATGCTGCGATCCAAAGAAATTCAGGAACAAATGAGAAACAGAGTAATTGCGATTTATCAGTCTGGAAAAGGCTATAAAGCCATTTCTAAAGCTTTGGGACTCCAGCGAACCACAGTGAGAGCCATTATCCACAAATGGCAAAAACATGGAACAGTGGTGAACCTTCCCAGGAGTGGCCAGCCGACCAAAATTGCCCCAAGAGCGCAGCGACGACTCATCCAAGAGGTCAGAAAAAAACCCACAACAACATCCAAAGAACTGCAGGCTTCACTTGCCTTAGTTAAGGTCAGTGTTCATGACTCCACCATAAGAAGGAGACTGGGCAAAAATGGCCTGCATGGCAGAGTTCCAAGACGAAAACCACTGCTGAGCAAAAAGAACATAAAGGCTCGTCTCAGTTTTGCCAGAAAACATCTTGATGATCCCCAAGACTTTTGGGAAAATACTCTGTGGACTGACGAGACAAAAGTTGAACTTTTTGGAAGGTGTGTGTCCCATTACATCTGGCGTAAAAGTAATACAGCATTTCAGAAAAGGAACATCATACCAACAGTAAAATATGGTGGTGGTAGTGTGATGGTCTGGGGCGGTTTTGCTGCTTCAGGACCTGGAAGACTTGCTGTGGTAAATGGAACCATGAATTCTGCTGTCTACCAAAAAATCCTCAAGGAGAATGTCCGGCCATCTGTGCGTGACCTCAAGCTGAAGCGCACTTGAGTTCTGCAGCAGGACAATGATCCAAAACACACCAGCAAGTCCACCTCTGAAAGGTTTAAGAAAAACAAAATGAAGACTTTGGAGTGGCCTAGTCAAAGTCCTGACCTGAATCCGATTGAGATGTTGTGGCATGACCTTAAAAAAGCAGTTAAGGCTCGAAAACCCTCCAATGTGGCTGAATTACAACAATTCTGCAAAGATGAGTGGGCCAAAATTCCTCCACAGCACTGTAAAAGATTGCCAGTTATCGCAAACGCTTGATTGCAGTTGTTGCTGCTAAGGGTGGCCCAACCAGTTATTAGGTTTAGGGGGCAATCACTTTTTCACACAGGGCCATGTAGGTTTGGATTTTTTTTTCCCTTAATAATAAAAACCTTCATTTAACAACTGCATTTTGTGTTTACTTGTGTTATCTTTGTCTAATATTTCAATTTGTTTGATGATCTGAAACATTTCAGTGTGACAAACATGCAAAAAAATAAGAAATCAGGAAGGGGGGCAAACACTTTTTCACACCACTGTAGTACAGTTTAATTTTTTTTTTTATAATTTCCAAGTTAAATTGTTGGCCGATTACTGGCTGCTGACATTTGGATAAAGACTAAATTTCGATTTTCTCAATTCAGGTGTAAACCTGAAAGAGACACATCATGTTCACAATCATGTGGACTATTTTTATGCATTCTGCTATATGAGAAAGAAACTGAAAGTAAAGCTCCGATCACGCTTTGAACCGCCTGGGTGCGGCTCGCTACATTACAGTGCTCATTACCACTACAGGGACAATAGATTTTTTTAGAAACGAATGTCAAAATGTTTCTAAAACCTCCACTTGTGATACTTTAGCTGCTTAGTTACACGATTCCATATTAATATAACTAGCAAGTGATGTTAAATCACTACAACATATGAGGTTGGCAGAGCGGTGGCTCTGTGGCTAAGGATCTGCACCTGTGGCTGGAAGGTTGCCAGTTTAAGTCCTGTGGCTGGCAGAGGAATCCTACTCCGTTGGGGTCCTGAGTAAGGCCCTTAGCCCCAACTGCTCCAGGGGCGCTGTACAATGGCTGACCCTGCGCTGTGACCCCAAGCTTCTGTGTGTCTCTTGGAGAGGAAGCTGGGGCATGTCAAAAAGACAAATTCCTAATGCAAGAAATTGAATATGGCTAATAAAGTGATCTTATCTTAACTTTTTACAATAACAGCAAGTGGTGTTGTTACTATGTATTCTTATAACTAAGTTATAACTTTTTATGAAGTACAGAATATAAGCTTAATAATATTAGGACAAGCACGTTAAAACCCACTGTAAGTTATCAAGTTAAGACTTTGATGCATAAAATATTTATGCATAATTAAAATATTTATGATGAAGGTGGAAGGTTGTGTACTTTTGTCCAACTGACCAATCTTGCTTTTCTAAAATGTAATGACTTTTTAATGTTTAATGATTAATAAGCTGTAATACAAAGTTTTAAATTATTAAAAGAATAATTGAAGAGTATACAACTTAAATTCTTAATTTGAAAAAAGATTGTCCCTCAGCAGTTACCGGGATTTTAAACCGGGCATTTTCTGGCAACAGCTCAAATGCTGTGCATAAGATGTTAAAACTTTGGTAGCTCTACCTGGTGGTTTTACAAGGTGTTTCGGGATACTATTATCATATTTCAATTAACATGCAGTATATTGTGCCACTCCCACAGTGTTTTAACGTAGCATTCCTCGTTCCTTTTGAATGGCTGGATCTGTATGCACCCCCGCAGCTTCTCCAGAAACAATGCTATATTAAGTCCTACACAAAGACCTGTAACTTCCTTTCAGTCCCGAAGCTAGTCAGGATTGCCTACCCTAGTCTGCTCTCAATGCAGTGAAAAATCTCACTGTGTCTATCCTTTAATATCTCTCACAGCTGTAGTTTTGCACCTCACATTTTTCCTACAGCTTTCGTCACTCCGAGACTCGAGCTTCTCAAGGAGAAGCACTGGCACTCAGCATCTCTCGGGTGACATTAAATTTCCTTCTCCTAGGATTAAGTGTCTAATCCAATAATAACATTTAGTAATGTTTTTCAAATAAACTGATGCAGGACCGCACTACTCTGTAAAACTGTCAGGTCAGTCCAGCTGCATGTGCAGTCACACAAAACTTATTTTTATAATAACATTTAATGTTTATTAACCAACTAGTGCTTTTCTGTGTAAATTATACTATAAAGTAACAATAATATATTTTTTCCTTTTTTAAAATTACATACAGTATTCAGAATTATTAGTTAATGTGTATACAAGTAATTAGAAAATTTTATTTTATGATTTAATAGTTAAAAATTCTGTATATCACACATAGTGGCTTTAAAAACATGTCATATTTGAAAGCAAATAAATATGAAAAAAAGAGGTCAGTAATTATGAATGACTCAAAGAATGACTTATGATTTCGTACTGTGACCACTTTAGTGTGCGGCACTGGTGGTTCAGTGGTAGAATTCTTGCTTGTGAAATGCCTGGGTCTGATGCCTGATTTCTTGAGTATAATCTTTGCTGAATTATAAAATATAATTTGTTGTTCTATTGGCAGTTTTATTCATTTTGTATACATCAGTATGTTAAATATTAAATTATTATATTATATAATTTATCATAAAATAATTATAATTTTTATAAAAAATGGAAGTGAGCAATAACATGGATGAACCCACAGAGTGTAAAGCTACTGTAGCAACTGTGACACCCTGGTATTGTTTCAGATAGTGGACTTATTCATTTAGCTGGATATATAAAAAAAAAGTTTATTATATAGCCTGTTGTGAACGTGATTGGATTTTTGCAGGTTTACATATGCATTGAAATATTTTGTCTTGTAATGTGCTCTCTGAAGGCACCAGTTCTGTAGGGTTTGGGCATTTACGGGGACAATTATTAATTGTAGCCGTAAATCACAAAATGTTCTTTTAATGGCTTTAGAATCCAACCATGCGATATAACTCAAACAACGCACACACACAGGTACTAATACACGAGGATACATTTATTAATACATAGAATATGCATGTAAACCTAACAGATCTTATTGTGAGGGTTATCAGAATACAAAAGATATATATTCAGTCAGTTATGAAGAGTTACACATATCAAGAGGACATACGTTCGGTATATCATTCATTTAGACCGTTTCGTAAATGGACTTGGTTATAACTTCTGCATTAGATACTCAAAACAAGTATATAACTCTTAGGAATTAAATTGATATCAACTGATTGGGATAACAATTGAATTCTCGAGCTGTAATGCATTGAAGTTGAATACTCATCCAATCTCTTGGGATTCAGATCTCCTGCGGGCTCTCTGGCTCCGTGCCAGGCTGTGCTGTGCGGCTTGCGACGGTGCGCTGCTGATGCTCACCGACCGGCTAGTTAGTGTTGGCTTTAACTAGCACAGTTTGTGCACAGGAGAAAAGATAACTGTGGTTTCCAGCAGGTCAGGAAGAAGACCGGTTCGTTCCTGATGAAGTGCTAGTTCTGAATAGTGATTCAGCTGTCCACAGTTCCGACCTGTTCACGAGGCTTGCTGCTGATGCTAACCTCGGGTGGATCCTTTGGTTACTCGTGGCAACCTCCGCTCTCGACTCTTAGAACAAAGGAAAGTTCTGGCACAATGACACACTGGCCATTCCGTGGTTGTCTGGGCTGAGTCTCAGGATGGTCAGGAGGCGTGCTGCGAGAATGTCCTGCCCTTGGGAGCCTTTCTGCTCCTGGGCTGTCTCGCACCCCTGGAATTCTCCTTAGAATTCTCTTTAGAATTTCTTAGAATAGTCTTGGAGCTCTGTGTTGCCTGTTTTTACCTGGAGGAACTTCAGCTCGTTCATTGGCTGAAAGTTTCATGGGCATCAGAGAACCACGTGGGTTACTCGGCCCTACCAGTCCCTGATTGGTTGATCAGGGTGAGATATGAGTCACTTACTCCTGACACTTAGGAATGCAGTCCAGATGTCCATCTGGCACTCCCTAGACAGATAGGCGCCAATGGATGACCATTGATCATGATAACCAGGCTTAGCTAAGTGCATCCCCATTTGGGAGCTGTCCCTTATCAAAGGAAACCTTAAATCAGCCTGCATGAATAGCTTCTCTGTGGCTGCACCACAGAGATGAAGAGAGAGATGGGACCTCATTTAGGAAAGCACAGCAACACTTAATTCTGCCTTATTAACAAGCATTGCTGCTACAGTCTTAATGCTAATTTAAAATTATATTTATATAATTATGAATAAGGTAATTTTATATAAGGTTTTGATTATAAAAATATATGATACACATACTGTAGTGGCTTTAAAACTAATTAAAAGAAAATAAACATGTACAGTAAAAAACACATGAGAGTTTGGTTCCCTTGCACCACTGTAGTGAAGCTTTGTGAGGTCACTCACCCTCCCCTCCACAAAAGTTGCTATATCTCAGGAGCAAAAGCAGCACAAAATCTATTTTCTACAGCACAAACAGACAAACATCAGCACAAACATGATTAATACCGCTCGTCATACTATAACTCTGCAAAAAAGAATTCTAACTCTGTCCGTATGTAGGGTTGTAATTTATTGTGAATGATGCAGTTGTTTTTTTTTACTGTGTAGTTGATTCATAGTGCATTAGTGAATTCAGTGAATCACTGCAATAAGGAAAGTGTTATCTATAAAATATGTGAATCAGAACATTTAGTAAATGGTGGCACGTTTTTAAACAGAAATTACTTAAACTTATCATTTCCTGCATCTAATTTAAATTATTTAAGCCTGTTCTTCTTTACATACTGTACGTGCTGTAACTTGGTGACATTTATGAACTGTGCTGAACTGTTCTCAGTTCCCAGTTCCTAAGCTAATGCAGTGTCTTTGAGTAATCATAATGTTTCTATACCTGACTCCCCTCGATTTGATGTTAACCAGGCAAAGTTAACTATTAGCTACTGCTTGCTATGGGGAAATATTAAGACAGGGTTACACTTTTTAGATAATACAAGTCCTCACTTTGTTGAAGTCTTTACTATATCCAGATTAACATATTTCTTAATATTTTAATTTGCTGTTATGTTTCTGAGGTATGCATTGCTCAAAACATTTAATTAAATTTTTATGGTCATTTGCAAAACAGTAGTGTAAATAATTGTATCTAAATTAAGGTAGTAAGAAGAGCTGCAATATTTGATGTGTAGATACCCATGGAAATTCACTGAATTCTTTAACTTTGTAACTTTCCTTTCTCTTTTTGACTTTACATAGCTTAGTCCAAACAAAATGGTGTCATGTTGTAAATAGTAATGATATGTGTGTATGGGGTGTCAAAATGTAGTTTATGTGTGAAAATATTTTGATTATGCTCCTAATTAAAAAGTACATTTTGTGCTTGGTGAGGCATAATCTTCCTATTCCCTTAAAAAATATACAGTATTTTGGAAATGTAACATTAAAATGCCACAAAATCCAAAAGTAAATATTTTTCTTGAAATTCAGAAAACAAATGATGTTGTCACTCTCTGCTATGAAAAACCAAATAAAATATACTGCAATTGATTAGTGACTTGTCAGCTCATGAGAGCATTTTACACTACTGCACCATTGTTCATTACAATTTGTATTGAGGATGTATTGTATCAGGTATTACACTAAGAAGAATATATTTTAATTAAAAAATCATCAGATATCTACAATGCATTGCGTGGAATGGACTGGGTTTAACAAGCCAGCAGGTTTAAGTTAAGCTTTATGCTACTTACTGGGCTGGGCAAATATGTCCTTGATTAAGCCTTCTGGATACAAGGTATAGGGGTTTTTGTGAATTTACTGGCACAATATTTAGTTGTAACAGTAAATTGTGTGATTTTACTTTCATCTTCAAAATATCAAGCTGATAGAAAGAAGATACTTAAAACAGGGATATTACGTTAGTATGCCGTCTCATAAAAATAATTAATCTCAACAGTCTCATTAAAATAATTAATATTCAGGCACACTTAAGTAACTATGGCTACTTAAAAGAATTAAACTGATATTAATATGTGTATATATAACAATTTTATTCTCAAGAGGGTGAATATTGAATTACACTCATTCAGTTATACTCTTCATAACTCACACGTAGAATAGATGATGACCAGCTGGCTGGGACCATCGCAAGCTGGTCTCAAGGTGCTGCAGAAAACATCCTCCCCTCACCCTGTTTTTTTTGTCCTTGGTGTGTGAAGAAGCAAAAAATGAAAGAGTAAAATTAATTTGCTGCCAGATCCTGATGTTTTTACTGGTTAATTGGTTGACCCATTTGTAGCTGATCCTGCTCTCCAAGTGTACGAAATCTGTCTATGTATATTCATACTTAAGAACTTCATGGTCAGGCTAAGTATAAACCATCCTTCAGCATTTGCTGTGTCACTGACTTTCTCATTATATTACTCTTTTTACACATTTCATCACCACACCTTTGTCACTTCTCACTCTGCAGGTGGTCCCAGCCTCCTCATCCTCAAAGGGGGGGAAGGGGGAGTAGAGGGATCAAAGAGAGATAAGAATATATTGTTTCATAACATCACTAATCATAAATGTTTGTAGTTGTCTTTTTAATGTTGCTTTGTTATTTTAGATTCGAATTATTAAATACATATAGATAGTGCTTTTAATAATTAGTACTTAAAAGTGCATATTTACATAAAAACCTTAATTGCAATTCTGTTTAAGAGCATCTATAAATTCCCTTACTCCAAGCATCCTGGAGATTGTTGGACTAACCAGTAGAACTGCTTTTTACTCCCCCCGAATGACGTATATACAATACGGAAGTGAGAAGAAAAGAAATACAACAGGTCCCAAACTTCAAAACATTTCAACGTTTAAAATATGTATACAGTGCTGAGAAATTTCACAGTTTTAATATGATAGTCTTCTTAAATCTAAACCAGATTTTATGTAAATATCCAACAACATTTATTGCAGCCAATATCATGTTTCTTGAAACAAAATGACCAATTGAACAATTGAAGTATGAATTGACAATGAGTAAAGCACAGAGGATGTGAAGAAGAAGGTAACCCCTCATTTGATTAGCTCAGTTAAGGGAATAATTAAAACCAGGTGTTTTAATAACTAGGAGGATCAGGATGGGGCTGAGTTTGGAAAGCCCCATCCTATATAAAGACTGGAAACCAAATTTAACCACAATTCATGCCACTATCTAAAGAAATTTCTTAGGGACTCAGAAAAAGTTGCTGAAAAGAGAATATTAATGAGTTGGGAAAGTGTTACAGAACCATTTCTAAGGATTTGAGGCTCCACCTATCCACTGTCACATAGATCTACATATGTAGAAAGTTCAAGATCACAGACACACTACGCAGGAATTGTTGTCCTACCAAAATGATGTATCCGAGGACAAACTGAAAAAAAAACAACAAGGAATTTACAAAGAACCCCAGAGTAACCTCTGAGGAACTGCAGGCCAAGCTCATCTTGGTTCATTTTTTACCATGACTGATCATGATGCAACTCTCAGAAAATGACTGAATAAGATGATGTTCATGGAAGGATAGCATGGAAAAAACACGGCAATGATCCTAAACATACAAGCAGGTCTATAAAAATGGCTGCTTAAGAAGAAAATCTGTATTACAATGGACTAGTCATATTCCAGATCTAAACCCCATCGAAATGTTGTGGCTGGACCTGATGTGACCTATCCATGCATGCTATACTGCAGGTGACTAGGAAATGTCTCTTAGAGTTTAGATAAAGTTTGTAACACCTGGCAGAGTAAACAATTCTAGCTTCAAAGTCGAGGGGATGTTTGCTGAGATGTGGGGGGTCCCCTGATCAGAAACAATTGTAAAATGTACCTTGGTATACCTAGGTAATTAAGTTGTGGGTTAATTGTTGATGAGCAGTACAACAACACAATCTCTACACACATAAGATCACTTTAAGACCACAGAGAGGAGAACAAGAAGAGGACAAGAGAAAAGGGAGACAGATGAGAGCGGAGCCCAGAAGAGTTGGAACTCAAAGTTACGCCAGGTGAGAGCCCCAACTTTGTGATAATCCAAATTGACGAACATTTTCAAATATGATGCCTGGAGATCTTCAGAGAAGAGTGCAGGATTGCTGACGGGAGCTAGGTATTTGAACCTTGCTAGAGAGAACTTGTTATTCTGTGTTTTCCACAAACCTTGGTTTCCTGGGTAAAAGATATCCCAGTTAGAGGCGTTTTTTCCCTGCTCTTTCATTTTTAGGATAGGAAGATAGGCTACCATTTGTTTGGCACCTGGGTTTGCAGTAAGAGAAAGATTTAACTGCAGGTTGTATTACATTTATTTAGAAGGCAGCTTATCTCTTATTTGGCCTCTGTAGACATTATTTATGAGTGTAATACTAAGTAGAAGTCCTGGGGGTTTTCTGGGTGATTAGCGCATTAGGCCTCTGGAACGCCTTGTTTGTAAATACTGTGTACATAGACTGACTTGAGTGTTGTATGTTTTGTTGTGTGTAGTGAAATGTAATAAATGTTTTTTTAACCAAGTGTGCCTGGATTATTACTCCTTTCACCAAAGCTGTGCCACAGAAAAATAATACACATGCCTCTAATTATACCAACCGCTTGGGTATATTCTGGAGAAATCATTTACAAGTTAGTGGTTAAGAATATTTATGTTTCTTATTGACTAAACCGTTCAGTCAATTCCTGATTTTCACCACTTTTGTAACCCCCCATTTGTAACAATACCAAGTAATAGAATTTTATCCTGATGGATTGTAAATTAGTGGAGAAAAAACAGCTTTCATTGTTTTAGAAGCCAGAAGAGAAACACCTGGAAACCCAACAATATGTATCATAAAATTGACCAGCTCACACCTGCTTTTATAGATTCAATCCACAGGTTATGCTACAATTTCAGTCATGAAATTTTAGTATGAAAAAATTGCTTTCCGGGTGTCACAATTCTTATATTCTTTCCAATGTCAGCAGTGATCCTAAGCCTTCTACTGAATCTCAATTGTTACTCTAATGCCTTTGAAAGAATGTTTCATTTTTCTCTGGGAATAAGGAAACTCTGACAGCTGTAAAAAGGTAAAAGAGAGTCATTATTAACGTTTTAAATTCTGTCTTAGTCTGTAAATCTGTAAGAAGGCAAAAATAAAAAAATAAAAACATCCCAAATGGAATCTTATATTTTTCTACAGTATTATCTACTAATCATATATAAAATATATGATTATGTTGTGGTCTAAAACAAACCACATTTTTAATAAAAAATGGCATTTGTTCATATTTAAAAGTATACATTTTTACTTGTGTTACTGTGGGGCTTCCTTTAAATAGATGTTTAAAATTTATCGAAATGAGTATTCTGTTTTCTTTCAGAAATATTACATTTTATCCAGGCCTTGCTAACAGGACAAAAACGTTTGCTACACCAAAGCTTTTTCACATTACTTTGGACAAATAAAGGTCTTCATAACTAATGATGAAAACATTTCCATAATATACACATGCAGACATCTAGAATCCCCATCAAAACTTGTTAGTAGTAAGCAAACTACAGAATATTGCGGTGTGTTTTGCCATGTCAAAATTTGTGCTTCACTGATTGACTGATAAGTGCAACTTGAGGTGTGTTTGATGTTAGTAAAACAGAGCTTCATATAATCTGTTTTAGTACTTCTTTAAATCTACTGGATGATCAGGAAGTAGGTGCTCTCACCTGGCACAATCTTCGAGCCCCAACTCATCCTGAATCCTCTCTCTTATGGTCTTACCTTCTTACTCTTCTCTACCACTTCTCCCCCCTTCTTACCTCCTGATCTGATATTATGTAGTGTGTTTCCTGACTGCTGATTGACACTTAATCATTTACCCACAACTTAATTATCTAAGCTAAATCAAGGTAAACTTTATGATGTGCTTTGATCACAGACTCTAGAATCCCTACATCCCAGCAAACATCTGCTCTGCTTTGGAAATGTTTATACAGTCAGATGACATACATTTTATCTAAACTCTTAGAAACACTTGCTGACAGAGCTTAAAGTGTTTTTCCAACTTGATTACCCTTAATTATAGAACATCAAGAAGATGTCCAATTGGCAACGTTAGGACAATCACTTTGTGTCTGATGTCCTATGGGCTTTGCAAAACACAAATGTATAACTTTTGCATAGAGGTTCCCCAAGTGGACCCAACAAAACTGCAAGGAACAGTGAAAGTCACGCCTATTTACACACAGATTTCAGCCTCTGCTTCTGAGCGCTGATTAATCTAACAAGTGTTTGTTGCTCAAAAACTGAAAGAAATGTCAGTGTGATTGATGTTGTCTGAAGACAAGACAGATTCAGACTTTGTGCTCCTGCTGCTTTGAAGTGATGATTTAGGGTTGAAGTCCTTGCACCTTGTAACCTGGCAATCCTTGTCTGGAGAGGCTGAATGACCCTGCTTTCTATCTGTGTTGCTGATACAGACAGATTAATGGGGTGAAACAAATAGTTTATGGTGCAGGCAGATGAGAATTCTTGGAGAGGCATGACATTAGCACTCTTTGGCAAAGAAAACTGTGCGCCACTGTCACAGACGATCATTAAATTGCCAGCACAGTTTTCAGAGCTGCTGCCCTACTCTTGAAGTGTTTCGCAATTCATCCAGTCCTCTGGTGTAGCCTAGGTGTCAGATGAGCTCTGGTCTGGTGATAACACAGGCCTCTCACAGTGCTTCAAGTCAAGTTCAATTGTCAAAACTGTCGGCTTAGGGACCCAGGGGTTCAGGCTACTGATACCAGCACTGTCAGTATTGCTAGCTCTAGAAAGGAAATCTTTCTCCTCTGGGACTTTGTGAAAACCAGGTGTAGGTGCAGGAAAGCTGAGACTCACTCTCAGGTGTTTTTCCTTCAATGGCAGAAGGCTGTTGCTTTGCAACTGGTGGCTGCGTGATGGTCTCAGTCCCAGTGGGTCACTGTATGCAGTTTGTTTTTATGGTATACAGTGTGTATTTACTGAGGACTGTTCTATTCTTGCATTCTGAACACTAGCACAGACCAGGCACTGTGTTTCTACAGTGTTATCCACAGACAAAACAGTTATCTCCTGGTTTGTGAACTCCTCACTCTCCTCTGCTTCTGCTCTTCCTATCTGACCAGCTCTGGATTCACACACCTCTATCATTTCACTAACTGCCTCTACTGTAGGTTCAGAGGACACTAAAACACCTATTTACTCCATTAAAGCTACCAATCTTTCCACTGATCTCACAGCCTTTACATCTACCTCTTCCAAACTTAAACACCAACTATATAATTTATTCCATAGTTCTTTGTGATTACTTTTATTTCAGTTTCTAGCTTTTACATGCTACTTTTTATTTCAGTTGCTAAAGTTTTCCCACTGTTATCCATTTGTTTTACTAGATCTTGCTGAAAGGTTCTAAACATCTGCATAATCATAGTTTGATCATTCTCTGTTAATTCCATTGTAAAAGTAGAGGAAATGTTGTACAAATACAAAATTTATCTCTATAAATCATTACTCTTCTTACACAAAATTATTTAAACCAGAGAATCCTGTACTAAAACAAATTGTTACAGGGAGGGGGGAGGGGTTACGAAAATGGTAAAAGATCACGAATTGCAAGCAGTTTAATCAATAACTAAAATAATTTATCATAACTACCAACTTTCTGGGGTGTAAGTGATTTCTGCCTTAATATACCAGACCAGTAGGTATAGTTAGGGGCATGTGAATTATTTGTTCTTTGGCAGGGCTTTGAAGAAAAGGTTAATAATCCAGGCACACTTGGTTAAACATTAATATTTGTTTATTAATAATGACAATACAAACACTACACGACTTAAGAATTGCTGGAGAATTGATAAATTATGGATGCACTTTGAAGCATCTAAGTTCTGATTTGCTAGATATTTAGTCTTACAAAAATAATTTGTTGTTTTTTCCATTTAAAAAAAAATCTATGGAATGTGTATGAAGTCTTGCAAATAGCAGTAGTTCATTAATTTGTTGATTTATTAACAAATACTTTCACTGCAGTAAAAACAAACTTAATGATTGTGTCTAGAGGATAATGGAGATCACTTGCATTTGCGATACTTTAAGTAACAATTTAAAAATATTTTTAATAATGAAAAGCACAGCATTAAAATTAAATACAAGTTTATAAGAGGATACAAATCTAAAGGATGATTTAAGGTTAAATCTTTTTTTAAGAAAATGCAAGTGTTTCCTAATGTTCCCTTTTTAAAGCTAAAACTGCAACTGGTTACATTAAGATTGTGGAAATTTAATTATACTATTCACAGAAAGAAAAACACTTCTGTTATTCAAATGTAAAACATCCACCCCAAACCACCCCCTGGACACTGAATATGCAAATTGTTAGTAATTTAGTAATTTAGTAATTTAGATTAGTAATTACATTTAGTAATTAGTTACAATAACTATACACAATGTGTCACTAATAGTAAAGTTCCTTTTAGCAGTCACATGATTACATGAAAAATAAGGCACTATATCAAGGGAGGAAAAGCAGCTCAGAAGATTCTTTCAAAGGTGTAAACTATCACTAACAGAGCACTAATGAATGAGACTGGTTTAGTTCACCTGCACTGCTGTAGTGGGGCTGGGTGATATCACACTCCAAAAAAAGGTGTTATATCTTCTGGTGCTCTCCCTTGGATTTATTTTTTGTATGTTTTTAGACATTTTTATTTCTGGAACTTTCCAAAGCTCTTATCCATGGTGCCATGATGCACATAATAGATGATGGGAGTCGGCAATTGTATTTGTTAAATTTTTTTGTTAAACGTTTTTTTTCCTTCTTTTTAGGTATAGGTTACTATTGTGTTTGGAAATGGGGGGAGGGAGGTTGTTTTGTTCTAGTTTTTGAACGTTTAGAAAAATTTTAAAAACATAGAAAACAGAAAAGATTGTTACTTAACTAGATGAATACCTAGATATTTTTAACAACTAGTGGTGAAAGTGTTCCATAAATTTGGAAATGTATATAAATTAGATTATTTCTAATTAGAATTAGAAAAACAGTGAAACTGAAATCATTTTAAATATGTACTGTAAACAAAAAGGGAGTGAAAGAATGTTTACATATAATGTAAAAACAGAAATAATATATAACATAACCTGACCTAAACTCAACTCAAACTAATCCCTCTCTCTAGGCATCATTTCTTTTACTTTTATGAAACATGTAATTGAATACAGAATAGGAAATTAAGATTTTTAAAATACATTTTAATTTATGAAGATTTTGAAGGTAAGATTAAGTCTTTTAATTGTCCATGTCTTGTGTGTGCCCCTGGTGGGCTAATGGTCCATTCTGGGTATATTTCACATTATGCTCAAAATTCTGGGAGAAGTACCAAGTTGCCATTGCTTTTGCCAGGAATAAGGTATTTTATGATAGTGTGTATGGATTAATTGCTAAAAACATTTTGGTGCAACATATTGATTGATCATTAACATTTTAGTTAATCAAATTACTTTATCCAAACTGTAAATTCATGGGATGACAACTTTTGTATTAATTGAACCACAAAATATAAGAATCATTACACATAGATAGAGTCCATCTACTGTTTTGTTGCTGGAATTTATGTATTTAAAGGTCTCATCCAGCTGTTAACTGAAAATAGCCAGCATACCAGCTTCAAAAACATAGTCGGTTGGCTTGTTTCAGACTCACACAACCCTTGTGATAAAAGGTACTCAGTTTTTATTGCACTGCCCCATAATGTCTACTTGTTCATATTTCATTATTAAATATGAAAATGATTGGATTGACATTGTCAAAGCTTTTGAGAATTTAAACACTTGGATTGGGTCCCCTTGTGGCGCCTCATTCAAGACTAAAAATATCTTGTTTTGCACTGTCAGTGTATGACATTTCTTTAAGCCCAAGAATGCATCTGGTCGCACTTGTCCTGGTGACCTGGACTGATTGCAGCTCAAAACAGATTTTTTGCAACATGGCAACCACAGATATACACAGTATTCTGAATGAGAAGTCTAATTGCATTGTACAATTTTAGTACAGTTTTCCTTAAAATTAAAAGTTAACTATAAATCCTAGCACTTATTTTATTGCTTTCCTCTGTCTAAAAGATGTTGATGTCAACAATTTAAATGTTCAGTAGATTTCTGCATAAATAACTGTCTTTTACTCCAAAATCTTTAAGATGAGCATTTCCTCATCTCAAACAAATAAACAAACAAATCTGCTGCATTTATCTACATTAAATAGCTGTTACTGGTACAGTGTCTTGCAAAAGTATTTGCACTGCAGGTGAAATATAATAGGACAAAATTATTATCAAATACAGTGCCATGCAAAAGCATTCAGACCCTTTAAAAGTTTTCAAATGTTGCTGGATTACAAATGATAGTTACACATTTTTTTCCAATCAATGTTTTTAAATCAAACTCACATGCTCAAACAGAAAATATTTAATGACAAAGTTAGTTATTTTGTAGTAATAAAATGTCTTGAACTTCCCAACTTGGTATTAGCTGTAATATTTTGACTTTTACTAAATGTGAAAATTTAAATTGATAAAATGATGAATAGACAGAATATAGATCAATCTGGTACTCCATTAATCACCCAAATTTGAGCTTTTACTTTTTGTATACTGTTCAGTATCCATTAACCAGTTGTCAGTTAAAGTACTGTATATTTCCTTGAAGTTTCAACTTACAAGTAGTAAATATTCATGCTTTATAAGAAACTTCTAAATATGCTTATTGTGATAAGGGGGTATAATCATAAAATTAGAGATACCATTCAATTGTTAAGTCTTGACACCAGCTAATTTAGCAAACAGATTTTAAAGATTAATAATTAAATCTCTATAACAACAACAGCACATTCAATAAACTAAACAACTATGCTAACACACCACCTTAATGTCTTTTTTTTCTCATGGATAAAACCACTCCTGCTACCTAACTCTTTTGTTGAGCTCATCTCTGGGGAAAATCACACCATCTTATATTTCTTTGCTGTTTTCCCAGGGTTTTACTCACTCATATCTTTCATTGAGTCCATAACATCACTAATCATCATTCACTAATCTAATTAGCCATTGGAGTATATTACCCGATTCACTCCTTCCCTCACCTTCATTAGACACTCATTACAATTGGTGAAACATTCCCCTTCCTAATTATCATGCAGCATATCTGTTCAGCACTTACAATGCCCCTTAGAACAGCCTAAGATATATTTTCTCAAGAACCATTGCTCACTGAGTCCCACAGACCTGTATACCAGCTCAGTCCAATGCTAATGAGACCTACCTATGGAACCGTCACTCTTTTTTCCTACCATGTTGATGCCTAGAAATAAACTGAAACCACTTTCCTCCTTGTTGTTATTATACACCTTCTGTTAGTCAAGTGGCCAATTCCACACAAGGCCTATCCTTTCTTTTCTTCTCATTTAGAATCTCACTGCTGCTGGATACCAATTATTCAATTAGCCCAGTTGTATCTCATTTTAACCATGATTTTTCTCATTAATAGGTGTCTTTCTCTTAAAGCTACTTCTAATTCCTTCATAAATGCCTGTAGTCAGGAAATAATAAGTGTGGCACTTAGTTCTTAGTGTCTTCTACATAGCGTGATAATACAGTAATAACCAGCAGGCAGCTTAATAAGACATACTAAACTACATAAATTGTATTCTACTATATACAACTATTTACAAAAATGTGACTACCAGAGCCCTATCTTGTGCAGACACGGGGGATATATCATTCTGCTTGACATCAAGACAAATCAGTTTAAATTATGCATATTTCAATCTGATTTATTTTACTGTAAAAATCTATTTGTTTAAATAATTGTGAAAGTGGTCTATGACTACATCTTGTGAAGGGCACTATATAAAATTAAAATTGAATTAAAAGGCAAAAAAAGATCCTGCCAAGAATTCTGTAAAATAAAATGATAAATGGTCATTTCTTTGTTACCCTTATTTGGTTAAATACCACAAATTGGAAAACCATGTTTCTTAAAACAGGGACTTGCAGTTGGAATGTAGTGGTGCAGTGGTTACTCTTGTTGCCTTTCAGCAGTGGGCCCCTGGGTTCAATTCCTGAGCTGCTACCTGTATGGAGTTGCATGTTCACTCTGTTTCTGGGTGTGTTTGGATTTCAAATGGTGCTCTGTTTCCTCTTAAACTCCAAAGACATACTTTTAAGTTAATTGGCTCCTGGGCCCTGGGCCCTGAAGTTGTGCATGATTGTGTTTGTGTGGGTCCAGCGATTGCCTGGTGTTGTGTGCAGTGTGTAACATGTTTGATCTGTCATGATCCTGTCTTGGATAAAATGGCTAAAAAACGGATGGATTGACTTGTGCAATAAGTTACCTTGTAAATTGTAATAAGTATAATCTTGTAATCTTGTTACCTGGACAGATTCTGGTGTAGGTGTTTTGTGAATTTACTGGGACAATTTATTAATTGTAACAGTAACCACAAGGTGATTCTTTTATGGCTATTAGAAAATCAATCGATCAGCAATGCACACACATGGATTCAATACACGAGATACATTCATTAATACATAAATTGTATAAAACATATAACAGTCTGCCTGGATACATATGCCAGATCTTACTGTGAGGTTTATCAAAATGCAAGGTATATAATCACAAAGAGATGCAAAACACAAAGTGACACAAAACAGAATTAACTTCAGTATACCATTCTGCTCAACTATCGTTAATCAGTCTGATGAATATGAATTCTACATTACTCAAAAGTAATACATTACTCACATTAAATAAATTAATATAAACTTGTGTTGAGGTAACAATTGAATTCACAAGATGCAATGTAGAACATTGGGTTTACTTATCCAGATATGGATTCGTATTTCCCAACACGGACACCAAAGATCAGCTGGCAGGCTGCATCCAATCGCTGTGGCAATTAATAGTTGAAATACGGCGGGTTCTGGCTCGATGCCAACCAATCACGGTGCAACTCGGAGTCGAACAAAGGAAAAGTGGGAGAGATTTCTGTCTGAGCAAGTCAATCTTTAGGGGGAAGAAACTTAGTTTTCTTCCGATGTAGCACTACTACTGAATAAAACGTATTCAGATTGTTGACAAGTGTCCAAACATATACTTCGGTTATCAAGCGAAAGGTCCACGTTGGCATTGGCTAGTGCTTTATATATGGGCATTCCCCGGACCAACACTTTGCTGAAACAAGGTTCCAGTCCAACAACACTGGCCATCATGTGATTGTCTCTGAGGGTGCATGGAAATGGCTGGAGAAGTGAAATTCTGAACTGAACTGTCTTTTAAACCAGACAGGTGATGACTGGTCGAAAGTTTAGGGGACATTTGAGACCCATGTGGGGTTACAATGCCCTGCAGGTTCCTGATTGGTTGATCAATCAGGTTGGTTGAGAGATGAGTAACAATGACCTCTGACATCTAGGACTGCAATCCAGATGTTTCCAAGAATAAACAGATAGGCCCCAGGAATGGCCATTGATCATGATAGCCAAGCAAGGATGGACGAATCCCCATTTGGGAGCTGCTCCTTATCGGAGAGAAAACGCTTTAAATCAGAAACTGCATGAGTTAGAGTTAGATGTGGCCTCATTTAGGAAAGCACAGCAACACTTAATTCTGCCTTATTAATAAGTATTGCCGCTACACTGGTTTCTTAGTATGTATGAAGGAGAAAAAAACTCTCACAGCTCTTTCTTCAGTCTTCTCTGCCTCCTTGCAATGATGAGCCACTCCTGTTTATAGTGCCCAATTTATCATTACTTGAGGACTGCTTTTGCTTATGTCTCTTCAGAAAGAGGTAGCTTAATGACCTCTATTAAGATGTTCCAGTCACGGTTTAATTTTGATTTTATAAGATGCAATAGAGCACCTCCAATTCAGCAGGGACATTGCAGAGAATGTGAGAATTGGGTGGTATCCTATTTCTTTCTGTCTGTTCTTCTCCGCACTGACGGAGACTACAAGGGCACATGTTTTTTCTTGTATACATGGATGTACTGTATTTGTGCTGCATAAGGCATTTTTGACTGTATAAGGACTTTCTAGTGTTATTTTCTTATTAACTAAATGGACTGTGGATCCTCTGCTGGAATCAAATGTTCCCCTTGAGTTACTTTTTGTGTTACTGGCATTGAATTTTTGGAAATCTATAGAACACACAAAGGGCATTTAAACTATAATACTGTCTGTTGCTGGTCTGTGAGCACATTGGTGATTCTGTGAGATAAACAGAACCTGTGGCAGGGGAAAAAAAAGGGGTCTTAGCATCCCTTATAAATGCTAGGTGGTGTAGTCATGCACAAAACGAGAATGAGTCTTATTTTAAGGGGTCACCTATCCTTGATATATACACAGGTCTTGTAGGTATTTTGGGATTGGACAGTGAAGCAATAACCTTCAAGAAATAAAACTGAATGGAACAATTCATAGGAAATCAAAAATAATTATACACTATTTACAAAAAAAATAAAAACACTCTCTCCTTAGAGATTTTTAATGCGATCCAGACTGCTAAAAACTTTTCATGCAGTCCTCTCCAGTCTATTGCAGCAGTAGGTGTGCCAATAGTGAAAAGTACTTATCACAAAGGAAAGTAAAATCCAAAATTCAAGAGCTGCCTGCTTTTACTGTGAATTTAAAGATTTATAATCCAATTTGCTGTCCAGAATCTTCAATACTTTTATTTTTTTATGATTCTTCTCAAACTGTGACCCTCAGCTCTAAAGCCAACCACCTTACCAAACTTTGTAAGAAGGACATTGGTGAAATGTATAGTCCTTATAAAGGAATGGCTTATTTAAAGATTAAAGTGAAGGCACTGAATTAATACCTACTGAATAAAAGATAACACCTATGAACCTGAGAGTTTAATTTGATGATTATTAGATGAAAAAGTGAACACAAATGAACTGGCTAGGTTAACAGCTATGCAATTGAGCACAGCTGACAGTTATAATGCTGATGATATGTGATTTCCAAATAGGCTACATGTGCAGAGTGTCCTCCTTCTGTTTGTAACCTATTTATGTTACTATATGATTATGGTCAAAATATTACATTTCCCAATTGTGGGTGAGGGTGATACCACAAGAATACTTGGACTCTAACCAAATGGTGGACAGTGTGATCTTAACATTTCCATTCAGATATAAAATCCTTTTTAAAAATATGTCTAAAATATATGATTAAACATATTAGAAATACAAAATATGAAACTGGCTCCTTATGTATGGGTTCTGACTGAAATGGGTAGGTCTATAGCAGGGATGCCCAGCCTTTTTAGAGGAGCAATCTACTTTTCATTACAAATCTCTTATTAGAATTTAAATTTCTCTGTAACTCCAGGTCAGAACAGAGAAAATGTAACTGCCTTAAGGAGTTTACGATTATGAAAAATAGAAGGATAAGCATGATACGTATGTCTTCTGTCATTTTCTAAGTCATGTTACTGAGCACCAAATCTTATTGAGAATATGAATCCATTTAAGGTTTATACCATTAAAGTAACGGTTTATTCCATGCTGAAAATGTTTGTACCAGACTTTTTTGAGGCCTGTTTAATTGTGTCTGAAGTCTGATGTTGTAAATTTTATTGTTAAAAAGATCCATGAAAATGTCACTACTAAAGTTAGCTGGTACTGTTGGTACTGTAAGTGGCAAGTAGAGCTCATATTTTAGATTTTGTGTAGTTGCTAGCGTTGAACTGTGTGTTGGATGCACATGAATTGAAGGAATGGGCAAACATAGCTGATGCGGATCCACAGAGCCAGCATATTAAGATGTTTATAATTAGAGGCAATTTGTTTAAATAACTAGGTATGGATACTGATGTGCAAGAGAGGTGGAAAGGCTGTTTCCTTAAGCCGGCACTATAAAATGTTTTATTCTCAGTGAGATGCTGCCATTTCATAGTGGGTTTCTAACACTGTGTATAGTTCCATCCACACAGTGCCTTTACTTCCATCCATTTCTAATCTCTTTATCCAGTACAGAGGATTTGGATCCTATCCCAGTAAGCGACGGACACAAGGCAGAATACACCCTGGACATAGCGCCAGTCCATCACAGGACAGACAGACACAAACAAACACACACCAGGGCCAGTTTAAATCTAACCTCAGAACCTTTCTTTTCAGAAGACTTAGTGTCTGTATCTGCTTCATTTTCTAATTTTGGTAGCACCTCTAACTGCTTGTCTTTCTTATATGCATTTACTTTGTAATCTGTGGTCCTTTTATCTGTTTTTACATCTACTGTATTGCTTTGAGATGCCACCTTTAATGGTGATATATCAAATAAAGTTTTTTATTATTGTTATAGGGAAACATGATCAGATTTTCCCTGGTTCAGAAAAAAAGATCTAAAGTATACTAGTTTGTCACTCTTCTCATTCCCTTTGCTAAATGACTTTTCATACTAATCTGATCAATCTAACTGCCAGTTTTCTGTGCTTTCTCTATCCTGCTAGATTTGCAATTATTCTGAAAATTTTCATCTTGAAATAACTCATTTCTAAATACCTTTTTCACTGTTAACATCTTGCAGCAACTCTGCGACAAAATATACACTCTGACAGTTCATCCTGCTACCAACATTAAATAAAACAAATCTTAAGATTTCTATATTTATGTCTTTATTTAGTGGTTTCATTAGTGACAAAGGCTAAACTTTCTTGGAAAAATGTCTTTTATGTGTTGCGGAAAAAACTGACTTGCTTTAACAAAATATGTTTACAAATCCTTTCACCTGGCATTTTCGTAGTTAGAAATTATGGAACGCTCTGTTAAAAGCAAGGGAGTTTTTATGTCCGTTGCAGTTCTTTTGCAACATGAATATAATTATATCGTTATTAATTTCTTGAGATACGCGATTCCATATTATATTCCCTTTTAATCAAATTCTAAAAGTATGCTTGTTGACTCCGGTATCGCGTTAGTTAAAGACTTCGATGCTTAAAATGTTTAGGGAGAAATGGAATACTGGTGTGTATGTTTTTTTTAAAGTACCGAGACCAGCCATATACTGTATGTTTAAGTTCCAAAATTAATATCGTTTATGGACTTCACACGCGTTGCAGTATGCTCCTATTCTTTTTATGCTCAGGCACTAAGTAAAAGGAGATGCTTCATATTGCTTGACTAATTTTAAAAACTAAGTTAGAAATGCAGACGCTCCCTCAGTTCGCTGCTCTGGTGCGCCGGCTCTTACACAGTGCCTGTCTGCCGTAAGCGTTACAATATACATACCCAACACTGCTTGTACCCATCTGTCATGCAAATAAAACACCTTGACTTGAATTGAATTGAGGGGAGAGAGGGGGAATACTAAAGCCAATACTGGCTCAATACCCTCGATGGGCTTTGACGTGCTAATGCGTTGGTTTAACAGTCCGGGTGTGGCAGGTTTCCAATGTCAACTTGACTCGATTGGAAGACAATGAACGTATTTTGTGATATTTAGAAATATAAATTTGTTTGGTGCGAGTGAGGTTTTATTTAATCTCTGACCAAGGGAAACGTTTCATTTTTTCTAAGAAATGTTTGTTAAAAAATAAAGTCATAGTTCTATGGGATTCAATCACAGACCATGTGACATGGGAGTCAGGAAACTAACACACAGCGCCACCGGATTTAATAACGCAATAAAAACGCTATAAAATAATGTGACTAGGCACAGAAAAAGTTTACAGCACAGTACAATAATAAATGCTGACCATGACTTTAGAAGCATAAATTGCCTTACACTCAATTTAAACACAAGCTGTCTTTAGCCCTCTAAGCTGGTTCATACAGAAATGTAGAGATCCAGGCTCAGAACACACAGCTTCATTAGCGAATACATATGCAGGACAACTAGAGAAGACGTTTTACAGAGGATGGATTTTTAGAAACATCCCATCAGTGACATCACTGAAGTCAACTCCTACTGTGGGTAACTGTCGTGTGGATAGTTTCACAAGAATCAGACAAAGGTTTAAGCATCGCTTGTTCTAGATAAAACTGCAAAAAAAAACAACAACCCATAATGTACTTCTTTGCGGCTCTGTTTGCCCAAATCATATATTCACAACGTGAAATTAGAAAATAATATTACGTAACCAAAATCCGCAATATGGAAACAGAACCTGTGTAATTGTTGACAGATGATGTTCTCGTAACATTTTTACAAGACGAACTACAACATTTAAAAAATGACTTGTATGTACTTGATATCTCTAATCAATCCACGGCGATATAGTTAAAGCAGTCCCCGGACAAAACGAAACTAAAACGCCCTGGGCATACCGTTTCGCGCTTCTTATCAGTTGCTCAAAAGTAATTTGACCGTATGAAATGCATAATATAAACCTAGAAACATATACAGTACGTGAGCAGTACTTATGTAGTATCGGTGTCAAGACATACCTCTCAAATACTGTAAATCAAGTTAAAAATATCTCAAGACCGATTCTGGTCATAATGAAACCATGTTTCATGTATGTTTTCTTTAAAGTACCGAGACCAGCCATATACTGTATGTTTATGTTCCAAAATTAATATCGTTTATGGCCTTCACACGCGTTGCAGTATGCTCCTATTCTTTTTATGCTCAGGCACTAAGATTTCCCTTCAGTGGTAAAATTCCATATAAATATTCAATATTTAAACGGGCACAGTTAAGACATTAAATATACATATACATACTGTATACAGTACAGTTTGCATACGGTAATATGTTTATGTTCCTAAATCAATCTCTTTTATGAGCATGTGTAAGGCATGGTGAATCGATTCTCAAAAATTACTGTACTTTGCATGATTGGAAAAAAATGCGTAATTGCGAAATGCTGTGGTGTTACTTTTACAAAGACGGTCAATGAAAAAAAGAATGTGGACCAGGGCAATACTTTGAGTTTACAGCTTGTCCAAGGTCATTTATTATTAATACTATTAGTAATATCTTCGTTAAAGACTTTGATGGCCACAGCTCAAACATGAGAGGTTGAGCTTTATTAGCTCCACCTTGCGGAAATTCCAGATACTATTATTTTGCTAGCGGTATTTACCGGTAACTTGCGGTATTTACCGGTAACTTGCGGTAGACTGCGTACAGCATACCGGAAAATAACGCGGTATCGCCCGCGCATTTAGAATGGCTGCATCTGTATGTAGATAAGCCCAAAATACAGAAGCAAGAGAAGCATGCTAATTTTGTTCTTGATTGAGGGTTCTATTCTTGATTTCCTGTTTCCTTTCAATGTCTTCAGCATCCAACCAAGATGGTTGTAAAACCCACTGCCTTGGTGATATCAAATATCAATAACTGGGTGTGAAAACTAGGGTCTGCACAATATTATGAGGCCTATACATACAATGCAATGATTACGCCATTGACATTCCTAACAATGGCATTCTGAAAGACATTAGAAACCATTCTCTTTTAATACTGGTGAAACTACAATAAAAAATGAGGGTTCTTCCTTTAATGGAGAACTAATGGACACAGGTGTTGTGCCAAAGGACATCAGCCGAGTTTGTGTGTTGAAAGTCATCATTATTTCATATGCATATGGGAGTTTACAAGACAACACTTACAGTGCTCTTTTATACAGTGAAACAAACGATACAAGATACACTCATGAATCTGTACTTGCATTGTGGCTATATATGGTCATTCTGGAAAGCTGACCATTACCTATATACTGCTGGCTTTTGTGACAAGCAGCCCCTTCTGCCTGTAACTGAATAGACCATTTGTTCCAGGAAAGGTCATTTCCCTGAGAACTATGCCAGCTATGTGTAAAGATACAGTGTGACTATATTATCTTTTGAGACAAGACATCCTGAGACAGAGTTAGTAAAATATAAGTAAAGAAATACATAGCCAACAAGATATAACACAAACGTTTAGTAAAAACTTTTAGTTAATTCCCTCACAAAGCTTCCAAAAAGCTAATTGTTGACCACCCATCCATGCACCTGAGAACAAATAATTTCTAATTCCCTTTTCAATAGCCCTTTTTTTTTCTAACCTGGCATTGACATGGAAGAATTTCAGACTCCATTGTGATGGATTATTATTCTGCTATTTGTGGCTCTAAAAGCAGACTTAAAATCAGGCCACTGACAAAACTGCTACAGCTGATGTGTGGAGAGCATTCTTGCGCACTATGGCTGGCGTCGCATCATCCAGGTGGATGCTGAACATTGGTGGTGGTGGAGGGGAGTCCCCATTACCTGTAAAACACTTTGAGTGGAGTGTCCAAAAAAGTGCTATATAAGTGTAAGCAATTATTATATTATTAATTAACTGAAGGCAGATGAAGGCTAATGCCACCACATGCACAATGAAAGCAATAAACTGAGTGCACCCTTGATTGCTCAGTGGAAGTCTTAGACCTTTACAGAGGGGATGTCTCTCAGAAATCTGCAGTCTACTCATATATCTATTTCTCTAGGCCTAAATAATTAATTATTCACAGATTATTGTTAGAGTATGATGTTTATGATGATTATCCCTGTACTTTGTTTTTTTTTCCTAGGAAAATGACAAGTCAAGCTCCAAATGCATCATTATGTCTATGCCTCTGGAACAAGATGCAGAATGAGACTCAAATACATGGAAAGAACTGGAGCAGATGTCAAACAATTTCACAGAAGATGGAAAGAAGAGAAAGCCACATCAGAAGGGAAGGAAATAAGTCTCTACACCCATGTTAAGTTATCACTTTTTCCATAGAGGGTTGCAGTGAGCTGACGCCTAAATTGGCAGGCACAGAAGTAGAATATACATTTATATAAATAAAATAATTTAAGTTGCCACATGTTGTGGGAAATTCTTCATCAAAGGAGTAGGACACAGTCTTGTGCAGATTCAGTTGTTTTATTGAGCTTAATAATGACATCAACGCGCCTCTGGCTTCCATTCTCCTTTAATCATCTTTTCTCTACCTAATTGGGTGGTAAGAATAGAAAATATACTAACCCTCTGTGCCGTCTGGGAATCATCGGAGACTTTGGAGATCCTGTTTGACTGTGCCAAATTGATAAGGGAAATTCTTCATCAAAGGAGCAGGACACATTCTTGTGCAGATTCAGTTGTTTTTATTGAGCTCAATAATGACATCAACACGCGTTGGGTCTGCCCCACAGAATAGACACCCTGTAAGAAGTTTCCTACCCTTATACACAGTATGATCTCAGGAAGAAGTTTTGTTTCATAGCTTCATGGGTATTCATCCTGCCCTTTGATATGTAGCATGAGTAGACCTGCTAAGTCCATTGGTGGTGGTGGAGGGGAGTCCCCATTACCTGTAAACCGCTTTGAGTGGAGTGTCCAGAAAAGCACTATATAAGTGTAAGCAATTATTATTATTAAAATGTTTAGGGAGAAAGTGGAATACTGGTGTGTATTTTTTCTTTAAACTACCAATACCAGTCATATACAGTTTACATAATATGTTTATGTTCCTAAATTAATATCGTTTATGACCATCAGATGCATTTTGCTCCTCTTCTTTTTATGCTCAGCTACTAAAATTTCCCTTGTGTTCCCTTGTGTAAGAGATTAAATCTTTTCACTACCAACCAGTGCACCACGAGTGCCCCTGTCGGTCATTTTAGCCAGCCAGTCATGTACGCCGCGGTGGCTTGTGGGAAGTTGCGTGCAGTATGGGTTTGTACCGCACTCGTTTGAATGGCTGCATCTGTAGGAATGCAAGGAGTCACAGGCTGCTAATAAGTTTTAAAATTAGTTTAATTAATGAACTGACCCTTTTCTGATATTCTACGATAGAGTTATTCACAACTGTGACACTGGTAGCAGGTACCCAGAGTTTACTGCCTGGCAATGGCGAGAGATTGGCAGCTGAAGGTTGAATTAGAGAGGCAGTTTAAGTTCACTGACACCATCATAGCAACAACACTTAGGCCAGACATTGTATTGCTGTATGAAGCATCTAAGGTGCTTATTCTAGAGCTAACAGTTCCCTGGGAAAACTGGATGGAACAGGCAAATAAAAGGAAGACCTGGTTACCCTTTGCAGTTTAAATGGGTGGAGAGCATGGTGTGAGCCTGTCGAGGTGGGCTGCAGAGGATTTTCAGGCCAATCCCTCTGTAGAACCTACAGTTTTTTGGACATAACAGAGGTGAGAAATATGAAAACCATGAAAACTACAGAAAGAGCCCCAATATGGTTAAGGATCAAGAGAAGTTACCCATGGGTATCTGATGTTGAAAGACCTGAAACATCTAGCTACCCCAAGTAACATCATTGATGCTATGTCCAGGTGCATCAGAAGATGTATTTTTCAAACATATCTCCTTCACCTTTTAGAAGTTATATTAATTTGGTGAGACAGTATTTGAATCTTGAATAGCAAAATCTAATATTTCTGAATACACATTTTGTTTTATGTTTTTAACCCCTATTCACCATATTGTTGATGAACAAATACAGGTAGCTGTCAATTTATGCACTATTTATTTGTACATTTGTAATTTAATGCATATCAAAAATACATACGGCTTCTAAATTTATGAAAAAAAAATTGTCACTTAAACATGCTTGTAAAACAATGTGGAGTGTTTGAGACTATGAACTATATACATATGTTTTATATACAGTAGCAGTTTCAGGCCAACATGATCAATATTGCTTTAGGTAACACACAAGCAGCTGAGCAATCTTTACCTCTATGTTCCTGCAGTCACTAAAAGTACAAAAATTCAGTGTGAAAAAATCAAATCTGCATGCAAAGATTTTGTAAATAAAACATTATTTTATTCACTTTCATCTAAAAACAGAAGTATATCAGCAAAATTAACATTCTATAAATAAAAATATAAAAGTCTAGAACTTAAATTTGGCTAAAACTCATAAGAAAAAAATGTTATGTTATTTATGATATCTAAAATAAATTGATTTTAAAAGACTCACTTAGATTAAGAGTTGAAGTATGTGCAGTCCAGATGCATCTATAAGCTCAAGTTATACATTTTCCTCACTCTTCACAACTCATCACTAATAACTTCCCCTTCACATTCCACATTGATAAAAACATTTTAGTTAAAAATGACTTTTAGTTCAATTATGTAAACATCATAATTGCATAAATTGAGCAGTAACTGTAGTATATTAGGTTTGCATTGTCTGTATTAAAAAATTCTGAATACACACTAAATGATACTAAATACTAAGTGATAATAAATGATGTCAATATAGAACACAATAATAAAGGTGATATTCCCTATATTTTCAGGAACTATTGCTGAATGGTTGCTTCCACCATTTACTAGCCAGCAAGGTGTGCAATATCTGCTCTGCTTCACATTTTCCAGGTAAATTGTTAAACCAGATCATTATCGTCTAAACTCTGCTCTTGTAAGTACTTACCATTGCTATTATTTCCCTCTTTTCACAGTTCATTGTACGGTTATTGCCACTTGGATCGTGTGCTGCAAATGACCACGAACTTCAGTGATATAATCCATTAAATCCTCTCCAAAACACCTTACATTGCACGGCATATACATCTGCAATAAAATGTATGAGTAATTTTAATAAAAAAAAATATCCTGGTTAATTATTTGACTGTATGACTTTATGGATTTGCTAATCAATAACTCAATTTTATCAAGACAACACTTCAGGCAGGCAAACTAAATAAAATATAGATTTTTTGCCTCTACAGGTCAATACTGCACAGATCAGTACTACACCCTTTTTTCACATTTGCCTGTTTTGTATTGCCTTCCATTTGAGCACCTCCTTTGACCCCTATTCAGTTTTTGTAGTTTATGCAATGAACACATCAGAGATGTCCAGATCTGTACACTGGTAGCAGGTAGCAGCATAAAGTGTACTGCCTATGAAAAATGCTGGCACACACACACCACAGACAGCATACCACCCTAGTATTTCAAGTTCTAAGCTGTATCTCCTATTTTTTTAGACCCTCTCTGGGAAGGCCACACAGTCGTCTTCATTTTGCTGGCCTTCCCTTGCATGTTCTCTCTAACCTCTCTGTCTTCATCAACAGGCACTGGAGCATTCAACTCAATTAATGCTGTATCACCCAATTATATATCCTCACTTCAACTAATTTTCACATTGTACACTTCACTTCAACTCTTCATTCTCATTTCACCAGGCACCACCTATTTACTAATTATCACTAATTTTCCCAGTTAATGACACTGAGGCTAGCATCCCTAGATAATTGAGTTCCATGGGACTGTACACAAGTCTAATTCTTGACTAGGAAGCACTAGTCTCTCGCATGGAGCTCAGTATCTCTCCTTCCCTACTGGTATCCAAACACAAACTGAAAGCTCTTTTCTCCCAACAGGCCTTTTAATTAATCCAAAGAATTGGCAAATTTCATGCAGAGACTATCCTACCAGCGTCTTTCCCTCTTGCAGAATCTCACTTATTTAGAGTGCCAATCATTCACCCAGTCCAGCTGTGTCTCATTCTACAGGTTTTCTCAAAGAACATGCAACAATTTTGTATAAACTCCACACCGCTGGGCCAGAGATCTGAGTCTAAATGGTTTATTTCTTACAAATCCACCTTTTACTACACAAGACAGAGATCACTTTATTAGCCATATACAATTTCTTGCTTGGGAATTTGTCTTTTCACATACAGAAGCAGCCATTCAAAGTGCGCGGCATAGACAAGTACCGGAGGTAATTGGCTACGGCCTTGCGCGTCACGATGCAAAATACCACGGTACGTGATTGGTTGACCAACAGGGGCACTCATGGTGCGTTGGTCAGTCGTAGAAAGATTTAAATGTCTTTACTGTGCCCGTTTTAGTATTGAATATTTATATGGAATTTTACCACTGAAGGGAAATCTTAGTAGCTGAGCATAAAAAGAATAGGAGCATACTGTAACGCGTGTGAAGGCCATAAACTATATTAATTTTGGAACATAAACATACAGTATATGGCTGGTCTCGGTACTTTAAAGAAAAAATACACACCAGTATTCCATTTCTCCCTAAACATTTTAAGCATCGAAGTCTTTAACTAACGTGATACCGGAGTCAACAAGCATACTTTTAGAATTTGATTAAAAGGGAATATAATATGGAATCGCGTATCTAAAGAAATTAATAACGATATAATTACATTCATGTACCGCAACACAAGAATAGTACACGCTGTACAATGTCTGTTGATAATGTTTGTAGGGCTTTTTCAACACTCCTCATGTGGTGGTGCTGTGGGTTAGGTTCCTGACTCCTACATCACACGTTGCGTGTTCGAATCTAGCTGGAGCCATGACTTTTTTTTTAACAAACATTTCTTTGAAAAAATAAAACGTTTCCCTGGGTCAGAGATTAAATAAAACTTCACTCGCACCAAACAAATTTATATTTCTAAATATCACAACATGATCGAATTTAAGTCATTTTAATAACCAGGAATAGTCACCTATGCGTTACAATATAAACATTTATATTGATTTAAATCGCATTTAAATCGCCTTTATTTAAAACCCATAAATAAAGCTGATACTGTTTAGACTTTTAATTATTTAAAACTGTATTACAGCAGAACAATGCACAATGCAACGTAAATCGCTATCTTTGTCTTCTGCGTAATAATGTTCACCTCTCTGTCCAGCAAATTAACAGTAGTAATAATAATGAACTTTATTGTATATAGCGCCTTTAAAGGTGGCTCCTCAAAGTGCTTTACAGGATAAAAACAATAACAACAATACTGTTAGGCTGGGCAAACGATTTTTTTTTAAAGAAATACAAAATGAGATATAATCATGTGTTCCGGCTTAGACATTAACGAAGAGCATAACACATGGGCGGCATAGCGGTCGGCTCTGGCTTTCCCATCTATACCGATGCACTGCAAGTACAACCCCCCTCTCTGCGGGAGTGCTGGCTGTGACGAATTAAACCAGTTTCACAGGTATTTTCAAAGTAGAAGGGGGCGAGATTTCCAGCGAAAGACACCTCCCCCCCCTCCAAAACCCAGTAAGTACAGTACTTACTAGTTAAGAAAGCTAGGCTTCTCAATGAAATCGCTTTAACATGCTAATGCGTTGGTGTAACAGTCCGGGTGTGGCAAGCTTCTAATGTCTCCCGACTACGGTGAAAGGAACCCTTCATTCATTGGAAGACAATGAACATATTCTAGCCCTAAATGAATTAATAGCAAACATGGTTTACATAAAAGACATTTTTCCAAGAAAGGTTAGCCTTTGTCACTAATGAAACCACTAAATAAAGACATAAATATAGAAATCTTAAGATTTTTAAAATACATGACTTTGCTAAAATTTATTTAAAAATAAAAATGATTACAAATGCCAGCGGAGAGAGAGAGTGCTTACTTTGTCAGCACCCAGACAAAATTACAATGCTTTTATTCATTCTTAATCAGATGGTGAGAGTGAAGGGGGAGCGATAAGGTTGAAGGTGAGGAAAAAGAAGTGAAAGAGGGGGAAGCTTAATTGACTAGAACAGGGGAGGGATGTTGGTTTTGCATAAGGGGTGGGGCTATGGAAATGAGGTCTATTTGGGAATGTGGAGTTACATGTTCTGGCTGTTTGTGAATTATCGTTGTTGAGTATGGAGTGTTAAGGTATTGATTTTGTGTAATGCTTTATGTTGAAAATTGAGGTGGATTTTGTTTATGATAAAGAGGATAAACTGGGATGGGAGGAGGGTTTGGTTTTGCATAAGGGGCGGGATTATGATAATTGGATGAATTTGAGAGAGTTTGCGGGCTATTTTTGGTTTGTATTACGAATAATTCGTACAAGATATTGAGATTTGTTGATAATTGGAGGACGGTTTTGCCTTAATGGTTTGATATATTTGATTTTGTATTGTGGTTGTTATCTATGTTTTTGGTTGGTATTATGTCTATATGGTTGTTTTTGTTGGTTGGTCGTTATTATGGTTATTATGTTTATTGTGTCATTTTTGATTATTGGATGTAATAATCAAAAGAGAGAGAGAGAGAACGAGCGCCTTCTTTTTACTTTTGTAGCCAAAGGGCCTTGCAGATCAGATTCCCTTCCCCCTACGGAAAGACAGACACATGTTTTCACAGTTTAGAAGCTGCTATTCAGACGCAGGCGAGCAGCCCCTAGATAAAACATCAACTTTATTTAAACTCCAACGAAAGTATTAATGGTTTTTAATTACCGTACTGTTATGGAACATGCCACCAGCCATCTGCATTGAACGATTAAAAATAAAAACGATTACGATTGGCACTCCTGTAGCTTTTTCACAAAACTTCCAACAGAGCTGTTCAACCGGTTTTTATTGGGCACCTCTTATGTCTGGCGTAAGCGATAAATATACAGTGTTTAGCTGAAAAGCTGTACAACGCAAGACATTTTGTTACACTAGGAGGTTTCGTGAAAAAGCACGTTGTGCTGCTGTAATAGTTTTTAAAAAAGTCTAAACAGTATCAGATTATTTATGAGTTGTAATTTTAAAAAAAAGTCCAAAACTGCACTCAAAATGCAATTTAGCGCTTTCTGGCAAGAGGAGACCCCCAAATTAATAATGTAACATGCTACTGTTTGTGCATGAACATAGTTACTGTATACTGTTATTTCTTTAGATATGCGATTCCATGTTATTTTTTAATCCCTCGAATACGGCATCAGCCTGCTCAACCAGAGCCAGGGCCTGCTCCAAGAGGACCGGCGCGGCCAGCATCACGTGGCACTGCACCTCAGTCGGCGCCAGGGCCCAGAGGAACGCCTGGAGCGCTATCTCCCGGTGGGCCTCCTCCGGGAGAGTAGGGTAACCCTGGCAGGCTAAGTAGGCCACGTCTGCCGCTGTTACCTTTACTGTTACCTGGATACCTCTTTATTTAGAACTCACTCTTCCCCCTGCCTGTCTGGCTTATTTTAATCCTTCTGTGCCCGGATTGCAGCTGGTAAGATATTTTTCCAAGAAAAAAAGAGAAATTAAAAAAAGAGAAATTTCGCCAGAGCCCCTTCTCGTGTCAAATTTTTAGTTTAGAAGGATTCAAGCAGGATTTTGGATGAAGGGCAGCGACCTTAATCAAGCCCAAATCATAATTGAACCCATTCAGAGCCTACATTACATTTTAGCACTTCATTCTGAGCAGAAGACCCTCACACCTGAAGAAGGCTTGCGTTTTCTCTCTTCTCTTTTAAGCATGTGTACAATGCTGTAATACAATTTAAAATAATTAAAAGTTTAAACAGTATCAACTAAACTCCATTAATATAAGTATCGAGTGGTATTAAATAAATACAGCTTTTTAGTATAGATTACACTTTTCTAAAATGTATTTAAAAAATAAAAATGATTACTAATCTAATCTTTCCACGTTTGATCCCAAAATCCCAAGAAAAATAAATCTAAACGGGGAGAAAGCTATGCTAAAAGTTTATTAATATACCTTGAAGACAAAGATAACAATTTATGTTGCATTTGTCTGATTGTGAATCAAAAAATACATTTAATTAACTGCTCTCAGTGACAGCTGACAATCCTCCATACACTCAAGTGAAAAATTAGTAATGCCAATGTAAATGTTCTATTTACAATTTGTTGATAATAGAAATGTTAAGTTCTCTAAAGCTTTGTGAGGCAGCAAAAGGCAGCAAAAGATTCGAACACCCTATATTGTAATGAGCTGCTGAGCTGAGAATGGGTTATGTTCCTGCTGTCAGAGGGGGTGGAAAGTGCTTGCGGTCATTTAATTAGTATTACAATTCGCACTGATTCCCTTGCGAAGATATGGACATAAGAATATTTGTGCGTGGTCAAAAAATGGCATTAAGCACTTAAAATTAATATGGTTAATAAGAGTAAACTGTAACATGCTGTAACAAGATCGGCTAAACTGGGATCTATCGCTTACGCCTGAAATTGGAGCTGCTCGCCGCACAGTGAATAGCGACTAATAAGTCTTTCTGTGGGGGGAAGGGAATCTGATCTGATCTGCAAACCTCCAACAGAGCTGTTCAACCGGTTTTTGTCGGGCACCTCAAGTGTCAGGTGTAAGCGATAAATATATTTAGCTGAAAAGCTGTACAACGCAAGACATTTCGTTACTCTAGGTTTAGTGAAAAAGCACATTGTGCTGCTGTAATACAGTTTAAAATAATTCAAAGTCTAAACAGTATCAGCTTATGTATGGGTTGTAATTTAAAAAAGTCAAAAACCACACTCAAAATGCAATTTAGCGCTTTCTGGCAAGAGGAGACACCCAAATTAATAATGTAACATGCTACTGTTTGTGCATGGATATAGTTATACTGCTATTTCCTTAGACACGTGATTCCATGTTTTATTTTGAATCCCCGGCGGAACCGGGCATCCATAAGAATTAAGTACTGTAATAGGTTTATTCCATGCTGAAAAAAAAGAAGAAAGAAAACACATTCCATAAGAATCAGCGCCTTTATATAGTGCCTTTAAAGGTGGCTTCTCAAAACGCTTTACAGGATAAAAACAACAATAACAACAACAACAATATTGTGTTTCATTGCAGTTTGACAGATCGTCTTAAAATCAACTGTTGATTTAAAGTTTGACAGTAAATGTTTATATTGTAACGCATACAGTCTCCATTTCTTAATAAAAATGTAGCCTAAGAGGGGGGGTCTGCTCTCACAATCCTCCATATACTCAAGTGAAAAATTAATAACGCCAATGTAAACGTCGTATTTACAATTTGTTGATAATAAAAATGTTAAGTTCCCTAAAGCTTTGTGATAGTTTACCCAGTTTACCCATTGTTATTAAAAATGACTTGGATTCGAACATGTTGTGATATTTAGAAATATAAAAGTCAATTCATTGTCCATTTCTATATTTATGTCTTTATTTAGTGGTTTCATTAGTGGCAAAGGCTAAACTTTCTTGGAAAAATGTCTTTGTTGTCTTGCTGATAGGTTAAGCTTTCGAAACTCAGCCCCAAAGTCATGTGACTGATTTTTCGCCCTGTTTCCTTGGTTAAATGCAATGATCACAAGCACCACCATGGTAACTGGGATGTGTAGTTTTTAATTCAGTATGAATTATAACTGTACGTACTGTCTTCATATTTGGCCAGGGCTTTAAAGAGAGGGCGCACCAAAAATATTCGGTGCCGTCGTCTCCGCTTTAAATGTACCCCCGTGCTGGAAGAATTTCACCTCGGAACGTTTGCCCAGTGTACATATAGGCACATCCCGGAATTTTGACTTCACTGTATAATGAAGACATTTTAAAGACTACTTATTGTAGCGGTGAGGCTTATTAATAAGACAGAATTAAGTGTTGCTGTGCTTTCCCAAATGAGGCCCCATCTCTCTCTTCATCTCTGTGGTGCAGCCACAGAGAAGCAATTCATGCAGGCTGATTTAAAGATGTATTTTTTCTTTAAAATACCAATAACAGCAACATACAGTTTACATAACATGTTTAAGTTCCTAAATTAATATCATTTATGACCTTTATGACCTTCGTTATGCTCCTCTGCATTTTATGCTTAGCTACTAAAATTTCCCTTTTTTGACCGGGGCGGGGGACATTCAGGAATGTGAGTCTGATTAAGAATGAATAAAAGCATTTTATTAAAAACGCGTTTGCGTTTGTCTGGGTGCTGACAAAGTAAAAAACAATTACTTTTTGAAAAATAAAAACTGTGTGTGTGTCTCTCTCTCTCCACTGGCGTTTGTAATCGTTTTTATTTTTAAATACATTTTAGCAAAGTCATGTACCATAAAAGTATGGTAATTAAAAACCATTAATACTTTCGCTGGAGTTTAAATATAGTTGATGTTTTCTCTTTTTGGCTAGACTTGACTATTTAGCCATGAGATAAACAATACTTTGTCATTAAACAACCTTATCATAAGGCACATTTATGAGCAATCTTATTTCTTATTTCTGAACATTATTACGCAGAAGACAAAAGTAGCAATTTACGTTGCATTGTGCATTGTGCTGCTGTAATACAGTTTAAAATAATTAAAAGTCTAAACAGTATCAGCTTATGTATGGGTTGTAATTTAAAAAAAGTCAAAAACCGCACACAAAATGCAATTTAGCGCTTTATGGCAAGAGGAGACCCCCAAATTAATAATGTAACATGCTACTGTTTGTGCATAAACATAGTAACTGTATACTGTTGTAGTGTTTCATAGCTGTTCAGGGAAGCCAAATATGTAACCATAGTGGCTCTCTGAAGGCACCAGTTCTGTAGGGTTTGGGCATTTACTGAGACAATTATTAATTGTAGCAGTAAATCACAAAATTGATTCTTTTGATGGCTTTAGAATCCAACCATGCGACATAACTCAAACAACGCACACACACAGGTACTAATACACGAGGATACATTTATTAATACATAGAATATGCATATAAACCTAACAGATCTTATCGAGAGGGTTATCAGAATACAAAAGGTATATATTCAATCAGTTACGAAGTGTTACACATCAAGAGGACATACGTTCAGTATATCATTCATTAAGACCGTTTCGTAAATGAACTTGGTTATAACTTCTACATTAGATACTCAAAACAAGTACATAACTCTTAGGAATTAAATTGATATCAACTGGTTGGGATAACAATTGAATTCTCGAGCTGTAATGCATTGAAGTTGAATACTCATCCAATTTCTGGGGATTCAGATCTCCTGCAGGCACAAACAATCAGCTGCAGGCTTGTTGCTGTCCAATCCGCGCTCTCTGGCTCCGTGCCAGGCTGTGCTGTGCGGCTTGCGACGGTGCGCTGCTGATGCTCACTGACCGGCTAGTTAGTGTTGGCTTTAACTAGCAAAGTTTGTGCACAGGAGAAAAGATGACTGTGGATCCCAGCAAGTCAGGAAGAGGACCGGTTCGTTCCTGATGAAGAGCTAGTTCTGAATAGTGATTCAGCTGTCCACAGTTCTGACCTGTCCACGAGGCCTGCTGCTGGTTACTCTCTGGCAACCTCCACTCTAGACTCTTAGAACAAAGGAAAGTTCTGGCACTCGGACACACTGGCCGTTCCGTGGTTGTCCGGGCTGAGTCTCGGGATGGTCAGGAGGCGCGCTGCGAGAATGTCCTGCCCTTGGGAGCCTTCTGCTCCTGGGCCGTCCTGCCCTGGAATTCTCCTTTGAATTCCCTTTAGAACAGTCCACAGAATCCTCTCCAGAATCTTACTGAATCTCCCGAATCTGAATCTTGTTGAATCTGAATCTTGTTGAATCTGAATCTCAATCTGAATCTTACAGGCTCTCTGTGTTGCCTGTTTTTACCTGGAGGAACTTCAGCTCGTTGATTGGCTGAAAGTTCCATGGGCATCAGAGTCCCACGTGGGTTACTCAGCCCTACCAGTCCCTGATTGGTTGATCAAGGTGAGATATGAGTCACTTACTTCTGACACTTAGTAATGCAGTCCAGATGTCCATCCGGCACTCCCTAGACATAAAGGCGCCAATGGACGACCATTGATCATGATAGCCAGGCTTAGCTAAGTGCATCCCCCTTTGGGAGCTGTCCTAGGAAACCTTAAATCATCCTAATGGTCTCTCTGTGGCTGCACCACAGAGATGAACAGAGAAATGGGGCCTCATTTGGGAAGCTCAGAAACACTTAATTCTGCCTTATTATTAAGCCTCGCCGCTACACTGTTATTTCTTTAGATACGCGATTCCATGTTTTTCTTTAATCCCTGGCGGGACCGGGCGTCCATAAGAATCAAGTTATAGGTTTCATTGCGCTTTGACAGAAACCAAATTATATCGTTATTAATTTCTTTAATTTCTTTCGCGTAATAGATACGCGATTCCACATTATATTCCCTATTAATCAAATTCTAAAAGTATGCTTGTTGACTCCGGTATCAAGCGTATTCGCAGAATAGCTTAAAACTACCACTTTTTATACACGTTATTTCACATTAGTTAAAGACTGCGATGCTTAAAATGTTTAGGGAGAAATGGAATACTGGTGTGTATTTTTTCTTTAAAGTACTGAGACCAGCCATATACAGTTTACATACTGTATGTTTATGTTCCAAAACTAATATCGTTTATGGATTTCACACACGTTATGGTAAAATTCCATATAAATATTCAATACTTAAATGGGCACAGTAAAGACATTAAATATACATATACATACTGTATACAGTACAGTATACATGTTCCTAAATCAATACCTTCTATGAGCATGTGAAAGGCATGGTGAATGTGGACCAGGGCAATACCTTGATTTTACAACTTGTCCAAGGTCATTCATTATACTGTAAATACTATTAGTAATATCTTCGGTAAAGACTTTGATGCCAACAGCTCAAACATGAGAGGTTGAGCTTTATTAGCTCCACCTTGCGGAAATTCAGGATACTAATATTTTATTTGCAGTATCATGCGGTGCTATGCGAGAATATACGGTATTAATACCGTAACTTGCGGTATACTGCGTCAAGCGCACCGGAAAATAATGCGGTATCGCCCGCTTGTTTTGAATGGCTGCATCTGTACCCCAGCTTGCTCTCCATCACTCTTCCCCTTAATTAATATTTTACATATACATACATTTTCTCTTTTGATTCACCATTGTGAAAACATTCACAGGTGCTGCAGTGCCATCTACAATTATTTAGCTCAAGAGTGATTGTTTTACATTTATTTTGTTGTGTGTGAGCACATTTTGTTGTGCAAAAGAAGGCATCCAAATGGTATTGCTTTACCAGTTGAATTGAGAGAAAACATTAAGAGGCCAGATTGTGTAAATATAAAGGACAATGTAGCCAGAATATTAGAAACAACAGACCCACTCTTTTAAAAAGTTCCTTGTAATTTTTAATGTCCAAGTAGTAAGGAAAACTCAATTTATCATATCAGATATGTTAATATAAAGGGGAGGGGCGAGGGATATGAAAGTAAAAAGTGTGCAAATTGTCAGTCGGAAAATAATATGATGATTGAACAATTAATATTCAATATATTATAATAAATAATTAATATGAAATAATTAATATTTAACTTACCTTCTCCCCCAATAAATATTTATGCTTAATATAATCCGACAATGCCACCCTCAATAAAAGTGAGGGACCGTTGCAATACCCAGGTTTTTTTATTCTGCATGTCCAGTCTTAATTCACAGGTAAAATCCCAACATTGTTCAATTTATCATTTATTGTATTTGCATAAAACAAAGGCAACTAAAATAGCTCCAGCTACATTAGGTGGATGGCCATACAGCAACATTTCAAGAACCACAAAGTAACAAGTGATAGAAATGCCACTATAAATAAGATATGTTGAAAAAAAACCCTCACGCCAAGTCTATGAGGTAAACCCTGGTCAAATTCATTCTAAGGCCACCCACACCAAATACAACCTGAGCAATAAATAGTTCCAGCCACTAGCGGCTCATGTACACTAAAGCTAAAATTAAACTTAAAATCTTATAAAGGTTCCTGACAATGCCAGTCAAATAAGCATAAAAACCAAGCAGGGAAAAACACAATTTCAATATTCCCCGTACACCAATAAAAACATTACAACGAGAAGAACAATTCAAAAAGAAAAAGAATATAGAGAATGTGAGCTGGAAGGAACAGGGATTCAGGAAACAACTTTATATATCTATCACAGACCTGCTGTATTTCTTACTCAATCCCACACATGAAAAAAATAAAGTTCAATACTTAATTATTGCTCCCCCTCTTTCTCTCAACAACCATCCAATACACACTCCCAACTTTTGTTCCCAGTACAAAACAAATGCTGTCCATCAACAATTCCAAAAATACAGATCCTCTCCCTCACTCAGTCAGCCCTAACTTTTAAACCCTCATTGCCACATGAACAACAGCAGGAAGTAATCAGCAAAACAACCACAGGGTAACTCATAATAGAAGAAAGAAAAGAATCAAGCACTTGATCAAACATTTACAACTCCTTCCCTTTTACATTAATATCAGTATTGTTGCAACCATTACTCTTGCATATACTGTACATACACAGTTCCTTTTTCAGCCTCTGCTTTTTCTTCATTTGTCCAGTTAATATCATCGGCCCTATTCTTATGTCGTGCTTGTTTAATGCTTGATTGTATTAATTTGATTATTTCCATATACAGTAGGTTAAAGGTGACTGTGACCCTTACTGAACAGGACCAGCCTTTTACTGAGGCAAAATAGGCTCCCTCAATGTTTAACACAACATATTTTTTTGAAGTTCAGGTGGGTGGGGCCCTCTTTTCTGACCGCCCCATCATCTCATATCGCCGAGCACCTAATCTGCGCAACCTTCTCGTTCACAGCTCCCTTGACCGCCCTCAGCAACCATGCACACCAGGCACTTTCCCTTGTAACAGAACTCGCTGTATCACCTGCAAGTACACATCCAACACCACACTCATTCAAGGCCCCTCAGGACAATTCCGCATCACCCAGAGGGCATCTTGTACCTCCAGCAACCTTATTTACTGTATCTCTTGCAGTAAATGCCCAGTCATCTACGCTGGAGAAACAGGAAGGAGACTCGGAGACCGCTTCAGAGAACATGTCAGGGCTGTGAAGATTAAAGATCTCTCCAAGCCCATTGTTTCTCATTTCACCTCTGACGGCCACGACCACTCTAACCTCTCTGTCTGTGTTCTCAAGGACGGTTTTCTGAACTCATACATCAGAAAGACTACCGAAACCAAACTTATCCTGCAGCTAGGATCACACATTCCCCCATCTCTTAACGACAGACTACTCTTCTTTTAAATTTTCTCCATTCATTGGAAGTTTCATTTCACACCTCTCTACACCTATTCTGACTTCACACCTCTTGATTGGCCTCTCTTTCTGTCCCCTGCTCCCGCCTCTCACTCCTCCTCCCTCCCAGCCTTTGTTCTCCCGCTACATTACCTTTGCCTACTGCCTTGTCTCTCTCACACCTGAAGAAGGCTCCACGGCCGAAACGTTGTGTTTTTCTCTCTTCTTTTTTTCAGCATGGAATAAACCTATTACTTGTATATTTTTTTGAATCAACACATTCAAATATGCATCAACAAATTCTCTCCAGTGGGTCTTTCATTTGCTGCTGTGCTAATTTAGGCTGTTAAAGTTTGTAATTATTAGTTGTGAATGTAGTGTAGTGGTTGATTTCACTGTAGATTTAGTACATACAGCAATTACTCATGTTCACTGTAAGATGATGGAATCAGTTAGGATTCAGGGGCTGCTACACCAATTGCTATGCAATTAATTTTAAAAAGTAATACATTTTGTAATGGTAAATTTTATTAACATAATGAAACATTACAAGTGACCTTTTACTTGCATTGCAAACTATACTATAATTGTTTTAAAATTAAAATCATGTAGTTCAATTCAATTAAACTTTGTCATTATACTTACACAGGTGCATAGTATAGTGAAAAGTGTTTCTCATTAGTCACTCAGGTGCAGTATATAAATAGAACAGAAGATAAGACAATAGACAGTAACACAATAACAATAACAGTGTAATAACATAACTGTAAACAAAACTGTGCAAATATGCAATCAGAGAAAGAATACAACAGGACAAAAACAAAGCAAAAGTAATTCGGGGAACAGTGCAAAAATAGTATGGTGATTAAAAAATATTACAACTACTACAGTTTTAAGTACAATTTCGGCTTACATTCAGTTGTCGTGTATGGAGTACAGTCATTGTGGGTACAGGAAGAAGTTACGAGAGATCATAGTATGATGGGAGGGAGTGGGGGCGTCACCAGCTTGACGGCTCTGGGGAAGAAGCTATTTTGGAGTCTAGTTGTATGCGACTGGAGTGTCTGGAACCTTCTGCCAGATGGTAGGGGGACAAACATGTTATGACTGGGATGAGTGGGGTCAGACATAATTTTGGTGGCTTTTTTCAGACTTCTGGTGTTGTAGATTTCCTGGATGGATGGTAAGGCATTGCCGATGATGTGTTGGGCAGTGTTGACCACCTGCTGCAGTGCCTTATGGTCGGATACAGTGCAGTTGCTGTACCAGACTGTGATGCAGCTGGTCAGTATGCTCTCCACCGTACATCTGTAGAAGTTGGTGAGGATCTGTGGATGCAGGCGTATTTTCTTCAGCCTTCTCAGGAAGTACAGCCGCTGTTGTACCTTCTTGATGAGACTGGAGGTGTTGAGTGTCCATGTGAGGTCCTTAGAGATGTGAACACCTAGGAATTTGAAGTTATTCACCATCTCCACCGCAGACCCTTCGATGTCTGCAAGTTGTTTTATCTCCTCCTTGTAGGCAGTCTCATCATTGTCAGTGATCAGGCCCACGACTGTGGTATCATCAGCATACTTGATGATGGTGTTTGTGCTGAACTTGGCAGTACAGTCGTGGGTGAACAGGGAGAAAAGCAGTGGGCTGAGCACACAGTCTTGAGGGGCACCCGTGTTAAGGGTAAGCATGCTGGAGGTGAGGTTGCCAATCCTGACAGTCTGGTCTGCTGGTGAGGAAGTCTATTATCCAGCTACAGAGGGTGGTATCTAAACCTTGAGCCCTGAGTTTGGTAGAAAGTTTTATGGGTATGATGGTGTTAAATGCTGAGCTAAAGTCAATAAATAGCATTCTTGTATAGGTGTTCATTTTATCCAGGTGGGTTAGTGTGGTGTGTAAAGCTATAGAGATTGCATCCTCCATGGAGCGGTTTGTGCGATAGGCAAACTGGAGAGGATCAAGTGTTTTTGGAATGCTGGCTTTAATGTGTGGAATAAGTACAGATGCAGCCATTCAAAACAAGCGGGCGATACCGCTTCTCGCGGTGTAACGCAAGTTACCGTATATTCTCGCATAGTGCCACATGATACCGCATGTTACCCCAAATAAAATAATAGTATCCGGAATTTCCGCAAGGTGGAGCTAATAAATCTCAACCTCTCATGTTTGAGCTGTCGCCATCAAAGTCTTTACCGAAGATATTACTAATAGTATTTATAATGAATGACCTTGGAGAAGCTGTAAACTCAAAGTATTGCCCTGGTCCACATTCTTTTTTTCATTGACCGTCTTTGTAAAAGTAACACCACAGCATTTCGTTGATCCAATCACGCATTTGTTTCCAATCATGCAAAGTACAGTAATTTTTGAGAATATCCGATTCACCATGCCTTTCACATGCTCATAAAAGATATTGATTTAGGAACATAAACATTACTGTATGCAAACTGTACTGTATACAGTATGTATATTTAATGTCTTTACTGTCCCCGTTTAAGTACTGAATATTTATATGGAATTTTACCACTGAAGGGAAATCATAGTAGCTGAGCAAGAATAGGAGCATAACGCATGTGAAGGCCATAAACGATATTAATTTTGGAATATAAACATACAGTATTACAGTATGTAAACTGTATATGGCTGGTCTTGGTACTTTAAAAAAATACACACCAGTATTCCATTTCTCCCTAAACATTTTAAGCATCGAAGTCTTTAACTAACATGTGTATAAAAAGTGGTAGCTTTAAGCTTTTCTGCGAATACCCTCGATACCGGAGCAAACAAGCATACTTTGAGAATTTGATTAATAGGGAATATAATATGGAATTGTGTATCTAAAATAATTAATAACGATATAATTATATTCATGTACTACAACACAATAGTACATGCTGTACAATGTCTGTTGATACTGTATGTGTTGGGCTGTTTCACCATTACTCATGTGACCTTGTGAGTAACGCTGTGATCTAAGTGCAGGACTTGTAAGTGAGAGATCAGCTGTTCAAATCCAACCAGTGCCATGACTTTTCTTTTAACAAACATTTCTTTGAAAAAATAATTTGTCCCTAAACATAATTCTCTTTGTTATATTTGAGGAAAAAAAGAATTTATTCAGTTGGAATTAGCAAGCTAATTTCAACAAAGCAAGCTCTGATAATGAGAATAAACAGCCATCTGAGGATAGTAAATGAAATGCACGTATTATATAAAAACCTATGTAATCTATCTACTTCCTTTTCTTGTTACAATGGAATATTTTCACCCTTTAGTAACGGATAAGAGCTGTTACAATTGCTGTTAAAAGCCATACCTTCATGCATATTGCGAGCAGAATATCTTTCCCTGAACTGATAATAGCGTTGATTGATGTGGTATTGATGGATATCTATAAATATTGAGAACAAGTGACCATGCCAATTTCACCAAGCAAAGCAAAATATAATGTAGTATAAACGGAGTTGCTTTCTATTTAGGATAGCAACCAGAGTCCCTTATCATAAAATGGGATTTCTAACCATTACCAATTCTGAATACTGTAAGTTTTTACTAGAACCTATTAGTCATACTGTACCAATATAGAAAAGCACATATTAAATTTGGTAAATTTGGTTTCAAAAGTCCTCATATCAATGATGCCTATACTGTTTTCCTCTACAGTATGCTAATCTGTTATAGCGCATTCGCCCCGGGCAGCGGCCGAAGAACGCCCGGCTTGGGTACACGGTGAGGGGCAGGACAGGAGTGGAAGTGGTCAGGGTGGGGTATAGGAAGGCCGCTGACCAGTGCAGCTGTCCCACAGTGAAACGGGGGTACAGTCTGGGGAGATCGCCCGTTTTCCATGTAAATAATTCCCTGGTTCTGCACCCCTGGGTGTTTCTCTATCTCTCTCTCTTGCTCACCCTCTCTCTCTCTCTCTCTCGCTCATCCTCTCTCAATTTCAATTCAATTCAAGGTGCTTTATTAGCATGACCGATGGGTACAATCAGTGTTGCCAAAGCAAATAAAATAATGAGATTCACATGAAACAAAACAAAAAATAAAAGTAATATCAAATCTACAGACATATTACAGACATTTACAACAAAGACATATTATAAAATATTGACATATACTGTAGACAGAAGGAGCATTATTGGGAGACAGGCTCACTGTTCCTCAGGCTGTGACAGGAGATCACATACTGGGCTGCCAGTTCCACTGAGTTCCCTCCTCCCTCTCCCAGTAGGATTGGGATCCGTTGTGATTCTGGCAGGTGTGGGAACTCTGGGACTAGATTTCTGAATTTAGGGAAGAATGTTTCTCTAATCCCAGAGTATCTGTCACAGTGCAGTAGGAAGTGCACCTCTGTCTCTATTTCTCCCTGCTGGCAGTGGGAGCACAGCCTGTCCTCTCTGGGCAGCCAGGTCTGCCTGTGTCGCCCAGTTTCTATCGCCAGGCTGTGGTCACTGAGCCTGTACTTCGTCAGGGTCTGTTTCTTTTTGTTGTTTCTTATCTTGGTCAAATATTCGGCTAGTGTGTATTGTCTGTTTAGGGTTCTGTAGCATTCCAGTTTATGTTGTGTTTGTGTGTGTGTGTCACAGTGTATGAGATATTGCTGTTTGATCTGTGTTGTGATGTGGTTGAGTCTGAGTTGCGGTGCTCTAGCCAAGTACCGAGACCAGCCATATACAGTTTACATACTGTAATACTGTATGTTTATGTTCCAAAATTAATATCGTTTATGGTCTTCACACGCGTTATGCTCCTTTTCTTTTTATGCTCAGCTACTAAAATTTCCCTTTAGCAGTAAAATTCCATATAAATATTCAATACTAAAACGGGCACAGTAAAGACATTTAAATCTTTCTACGACCGACCAATGCACCACTAGTGCCCCTGTCGGTCAACCAATCACGTACTGCGGTATGACGTGCGATGACGTAGCCAAATGCCTGCGGTACGTGTTTGTGCAGCGCACTTTGAATGGCTGCATCTGTAGTTTTTCAAAGTACTTCATTATGATGGAGGTGAGTGCAATAGGGTGGTAGTCGTTCAGGCATGTGGGTGCTGATTTTTTTGGTACTGGCACAATGGTGGTCGTCTTGAAGCAGCTAGGTACAGTGGCCTGGCCAAAGACAGGTTGAAGATGCCAGTACTGACATCAACTATCTGCCAGGCACTCTACTTAGTGATTTCCACACATCTAGCTTGGATAGTGTGGGGGGTGGGGTGGCATGAGAGTTAGTGGTTCAGGTGGTTGGTTCAGGGTTATGAGCTTCGAAGCGTGCGTAGAAGGTGTTAAGCTTGTTTGGAAGAGAGGGGTGAGTAGCGCTTACAGGGCTTGTTTTGTTCTTGTAGCTTGTGATTGTATTTATGTCTTGCCACATGCATCGTGGGTTAGCATTGGTGTAGTGGTGTTCTATCTGGGAATTGTACTGTTTCTTGGCAGATTTTATGCCAGCTCATAATTTTTTCCTTGCCGCTCTCAATTCTTCCTCATTACCAGATTTGAAGGCTGCATCATGGGCTTTGAGCAGGGAGCGGATCACAGTGTTCATCAAAGGTATTTGATTTGGGAGTTTGCGTATCTTTTTAACGCTCGCCACATCATCAGCACGTTTGCCAATGTAGCTGGTGATTGATGATGCATACATGTTAATATCGGTGTGGGATCCGTGGGAGGCTGCATCTTTGAACACACTCCAGTCCGTGCACTCAAAACAGTCCTGAAGCATTGATTCTGCCTCTTAGATCCATGTTTTTTCAGTTATAACTGAAGCCTCGTTTGAGAAGTCGTCTGTAGGCTGGGAGTAGGAACAGGGAGATGTGGTCAGATTGTTCAAGAGGGGGGTAAGTTACTGCTTTGTAAGCGCCGGGTACATTAGTATAAACAAGGTCTAGTGTGTTGTTTCCTCTGGTGGGGCAGTCAACGTGTTGGTGGTAGCTAGGCAGGACTGGTTTCAGATTTCCCTGATTAAAATTGCCTGCAATAATAAAAACACCATCAGGGTGTGCTGATTCTTGTTTACTAATAGCTTTGGATAGCATTTTGACTGCGTCCTTAGCATTAGAGTTAGGAGGTATGTACACATGTAATAATGACCGACGTGAATTCCCTTGGTAAATAGAAGGGTCGTCTGTAGTTGCAACTGGTGAAAGCACATCACCCTCCAAAATTACTTACCTATCTGGCACTGAGAATAGGAAGAGCAGAAAAGAAAAGCAGGATAAGCAATCTAAAAAAAAAGGTACATCAAATCAAGTCACTTTAATAATGCATTTGTATTTAATTTGGTTTTGAGTCTGTCAGATCCATGTAACTAGCAGATGGTAGACAGGCCACATTTCTACCTAGACATGTAGACCACTTGACGTGTTTTACTACAAGAAGCCAGTTTCACATTTCATGTTATTAACTTCAATGTTAAAATATGCATTATGTGTGGGAAATGTGTGCTTTTTGTTCTTGTTTGCAAATTATTATGTGTTCTTCAAAGCTGATTAATTAAAGTACTGTAGTTATATAGTTCATTTTATTCTTCTTAATAGTAAAATACGTTTGGGGTGGGACCTGATAATAGTCGTGTATGTGCAAATTGTGATCTGGTGGGGCACCTTTCCAAGATCTTGCCTAACTCCATCAAAAAGCTAGGGTTGGCCTTGTTACTGGGACTGACATATTTCTGGTGGATTGATGTGTCAAAGTCATGTCAATTTGATATTAAACCTCAGCTTTGGTCATCAGTCAGGGCCGGCAACAGGAAATTTTATTTTTTCCCTGATTTTCAAAGTTTCCGTTTTTTTTTCCTTTTCAAGCATGGATATCTACTAACAGCTATAATTTTATTAGTCTTACATTTTGTAGAGGTCATTACATAATTCTTAATAATACATACTTCAATTATGCCCAATGTGCCATTGGATCTCCTTTGGAATAAAGCAATATCAGTTACCATTCAGTCAGAATATCATTTCCTGTTTATTGGCTTCTGTATGCAATTATCGTTGGCCTTTTTCCTAGTCATTTAAACATATGACTCAAAGAGAGAAGTGAACAGGACAGAAGAGCAGATTATGTCTTTTCTTCATTTAAAAGTGACTCACTTTCATACAAAAAGTTATGCACAAATATAATGCCGAGCCTCCTTGTCACAATTTTACCACAGGTTAAAAGAAATAAAACAGAGAACAGAAAAAGGTAAATCATTAGGGTACCTAGGAAACCCATTCAGAGAAACACATTCCAAACAAAAGAGATTTGCCCAAGCTTAAAAATGCAAATGACACAGAAAAAAGATACAGAAGAAAATACTTGCATTAATTTCAGAATTTTGTTACAGTCTCATTAAGCACCCATTACCCAGAGCCTCAGACACCAGTGACTTGTGTCATTGTTATTGGAAACAGTAGAACTGTTTTTGTTATTTGGACAGGCCATCAGATCGATTTGATTGATTATTAACTCTCCTTTCTCTGTCCTACAATCACAGGTTTCCCATTATCTGTCCTCCCACTCCTTAACAGCACTGTATCTTCAAATGTCGACTTGAATTTGCTGGCTGGTAAATCTTTAGTCTTATTTTTTTTGCTTGATTCCACTGATCTCTTTCTTCCTCCCACTCAGTCCAACCCTTTCTCATTCTTACTGTTCATCAATCATGACCCACATAACCCATCGCCAGATCACCTTTTCAGGACACATTTTAAACTGGAATAGTGTTACATAAGCTAATATTGTGCTTATTTAATGTATAGTAAATTCATAGTAAATGTGTATATTTGCTTACAGCCACCATACAGGGAATAGCACAGGATTCACAGACAAAAGTACATAAAGGTGAAGGAAATTGTCAGACATGTGAAAAACCACAACAGTAAAACTGTAAATTATTTCCAAAAGACTTGTCTAGGTATTTGGTTTCCACAAGTAATGAGACATTTGCAATATGCTTTAGATTATATGGATATTAAGCATATTAGCACATTTCTTTCAGAGCAAAATTGAATATTTAGCAATTGACTTTATGACACATATCTGGAAAAGTTTAATACTTGACAGCTTGCAGCCACTGAAAGATGACATTGGTCTGAAAACAGCATTTAAGTTACAACAATCACATGATCAATTTGTGTAATTGTACAAGTTGTACTTAAGAAAACAAGTGATGTTATCCATAGACTTTTCCAGCAGCTTTCCAGATGGGAGTACAGATCCAGCTATTCAAAATGAGCAAGGTACGCTGCGTTAAACGTGGTGGATGTGACACAATATACAACATTATACCGCATGTTTTTTTTTTTAATAGGATAATAGCATCTGGAAGCACCTTATAAAACTGCCAGGTGGAGCTAATAAAGCTTAACGTCTCATGTACAGCATTTGAGCTGTCAAATTCGAATCCAGGTCACTGCTGAGGAACAATCTTTTTCCAGTTAAGAATTTAAGTTGTATACTCTTGAGACTTTTAATAATTTTAAACTGTGTATTACAGCATGTTAAACATTAAACATTAAAAAGTCGGTATATTTTATAAAAGCAAGATTGCTCAGTTGGACAAAAGTACACAACCTTCCACCTTCATCATAAATAATTGAATTATGCATAAATATTTTACGCATCAAAGTCTTTAACTTGGTAACTTACAGTGGGTTCTAGTTTTAATGTGCTTGTTCTAACGTTTTTAAGCTTACATTCTGTACGTCATAAAAAGTTATAACATTTTATCTTTTTCTAAGAATATGTAGTAAGAACACCACTTGCTGTTATTGTAAAAAGATAAATGTTGTAGTGATTTAACATTACTTGATAGTTATATGAATATGGAATTGTGTAACTAAGCAGCTAAATTATCACAAGTGGAAGTTTTGGAAACATTTTGACATTTTGACCGTTTCTATTAAAAAAAAAAACTTCTATTGTCCTTGTAGTGGTAATGAGCACTGTACTGTAGCGAGCTGCATCCAGGCGGTTCAAAGCGTGATCAAAGCATTACTTTCGATTTGTTTCTCATATAGTCGATTGCATAAAAATAGTCCACTATTATAGCTTATTGTGAACATGATGTGTCTCTTTCAGGTTTACATCCGAATTGAGAAAATCTCTATTTCGTCCTAATCCAAATGTCAGCCAGTAATCTGCCAACAATTTAACTTTGAATTAAAAAAAAGTTTAAACTGTACTACAGATGCAGCCATTCAAAGTGTGCGTCACAGACACGTACCGCAGGTGACGTCGCTCAGTATGACGCAAGATGACGCGTGGCACCGCAGTAAGTGATTGGTTGACCGACAGGGGCACTCGTGGTCCGTTGGTCTGTCGTAGAAAGACTTACAGTAAAAACGTCTTTGCTGTGCCCGTTGTAGATATTGAATTTACCAATGAAGGGAAATCTTAGTAGCTGAGCATAAAAAGAATAGGAGCATACTGTAACGCGTGTGAAGGCCATAAACGATATTAATTTTGGAACATAAACATACAGTATATAGCTGGTCTTGGTACTTTAAAGAAAAAAATACACACCAGTATTCCATTTCTCCCTAAACATTTTAAGCTTTGAAGTATTTAACTAACGTGATACCGGAGTCAACAAGCATACTTTTAGAATTTGATTAAAAGGGAATATAATATGGAATCGCGTATCTAAGGAATTTAATAATGGTATTCGTGTGCTGCGACAGGGCTGTGTAGGGCTGTTTCGCCTGCCTGTTCATGCGAGCTGTGTTGTAGCCGACTGGTCTAGGTGCGTGCCTAGCAACTGGTAGGTTGTGTGTTCAAATCCAGCTGGTACCGGACTTTTCTTTTAACAAACATTTCTTCGAAAAAATAGAATAGCGATATTATGGACAATCAATTGACTTTTATATTTCAAAATATCGCAACATGATCGATATTTGCGATATTTTGAACATATCTTCCCTTCTGACAGCGGTTCCTCCTTCTATTGTGTGTGTGTGTGCAACAGAGTAAATTTTTATAGAGAAATGGAGGCTGGACAGTATGCGTTACAATATAAACATTTATATTGATTTAAATCGTGTTCTGATTTAAATCGCAAACGCGTGTTTAATTATGTGTTTTTTAATCATAATCAGGCTAATGCATTTCTACATTTTCTGTATGAACCAGCTTAGAGGTTCATACAGAAAGACAGCTTGTGTTTAAATTGAGTGTAAGGTAATTTATGCTTCTAAAGTCATGGTCAGCATTTATTATCGTACTGTGCTGTAAACTTTTTCTGTGCCTAGTCACATTATTTTATAGCGTTTTTATTGCGTTATTAAATCTGGTGGCGCTGTGTGTTACAGTAGTTTCGTGACTCCCATGTCACATGGTCTGTGATTGAATCCCATAGAACTATGACTTTATTTTTTAACAAACATTTCTTTGAAAAAAATGAAACGTTTCCCTTGGTCAGAGATTAAATAAAACCTCACTCGCACCAAACAAATTTATATTTCTAAATATCACAAAATACGTTCATTGTCTTCCAATCGAGTCGAGTTGACATTGGAAGCCTGCCACACCTGGACTCTTAAACCAACGCATTAGCACGTCAAAGCCCATCGAGGGTATTGAGCCAGTATTGGCTTTAGTATTCCCCCCCTCTCCCCTCAATTCAATTCAATTCAAGGTGTTTTATTTGCATGACAGATGGGTACAAGCAGTGTTGGGTATGTATATTGTAACGCTTACGGCAGACAGGCACTGTGTAAGAGCCGGCGCACCAGAGCAGCGCACCGAGGGAGCGTCTGCATTTCTAACTTAGTTTTTAAAATTAGTCAAGCAATATGAAGCATCCCCTTTTACTTTGTGCCTGAGCATAAAAAGAATAGGAGCATACTGCAACGCGTGTGAAGTCCATAAACGATATTAATTTTGGAACTTAAACATACAGTATATGGCTGGTATCGGTACTTTAAAGAAAACATACACACCAGTATTCCATTTCTCCCTAAACATTTTAAGCATCGAAGTCTTTAACTACCGCGATACCGGAGTCAACAAGCATACTTTTAGAATTTGATTAAAAGGGAATATAATATGGAATCGCGTATCTCAAGAAATTAATAACGATATAATTATATTCATGTTGCAAAAGAACTGCAACGGACATAAAAACTCCCTTGCTTTTAATAGAGCGTTCCATAATTTCTAACTACGAAAATGGCAGGTGAAAGGATTTGTAAACATATTTTGTTAAAGCAAGTCAGTTTTTTCCGCAACACATAAAAGACATTTTTCCAAGAAAGTTTAGCCTTTGTCACTAATGAAATCACTAAATAAAGACATAAATATAGAAATCTTAAGATTTGTTTTATTTAATGTTGGTAGCAGGATGAACTGTCAGAGTGTATATTTTGTCGCAGAGTTGCTGCAAGATGTTAACAGTGAAAAAGGTATTTAGAAATGAGTTATTTCAAGATGAAAATTTTCAGAATAATTGCAAATCTAGCAGGATAGAGAAAGCACAGAAAACTGGCAGTTAGATTGATCAGATTAGTATGAAAAGTCATTTAGCAAAGGGAATTAGAAGAGTGACAAACTAGTATACTTTAGATCTTTTTTTTCTGAACCAGGGACAATCTGATCATGTTTCCCTATAACAATAATAAAAAACTTTATTTGATATATCACCATTAAAGGTGGCATCTCAAAGCAATACAGTAGATGTAAAAACAGATAAAAGGACCACAGATTACAAAGTAAATGCATATAAGAAAGACAAGCAGGTAGAGGTGCTACCAAAATTAGAAAATGAAGCAGATACAGACACTAAGTCTTCTGAAAAGAAAGGTTCTGAGGTTAGATTTAAACTGGCCCTGGTGTGTGTGTGTGTTTGTGTCTGTCCTGTGATGGACTGGCGCTATGTCCAGGGTGTATTCTGCCTTGTGTCCGTCGCTTCATTCATGTGCATCCAACACACAGTTCAACGCTAGCAACTACACAAAATCTAAAATATGAGCTCTACTTGCCACTTACAGTACCAACAGTACCAGCTAACTTTAGTAGTGACATTTTCATGGATCTTTTTAACAATAAAATTTACAACATCAGACTTCAGACACAATTAAACAGGCCTCAAAAAAGTCTGGTACAAACATTTTCAGCATGGAATAAACCGTTACTTTAATGGTATAAACCTTAAATGGATTCATATTCTCAATAAGATTTGGTGCTCAGTAACATGACTTAGAAAATGACAGAAGACATACGTATCATGCTTATCCTTCTATTTTTCATAATCGTAAACTCCTTAAGGCAGTTACATTTTCTCTGTTCTGACCTGGAGTTACAGAGAAATTTAAATTCTAATAAGAGATTTGTAATGAGGAAAGTCATACCAATCACTCATACAGTACCAGGATTTGCAATTACAATACAAATACTTTCTTTCTGTATGTGTTTATTTTGCAGTTTGAGTCTATGGCATTCCTTTGGGGGTCTATACTCCAAGGCATGACTTTTTTATGTATAAACATCAGTATTTACTGCTATTAATTACTGTACGATTTATAGTTGAAATCTGAGCCTAGATATAAAGTTAGATATAAAGTTAAAATCTCGACAAAGCAATGTAGGAAATACAGAGAAAATAAATCCTTTCTGACATCTAAAATCAGTTTCGATCAAGGTCTCTAAAACGAACAAGAAAAAGAAGATTTTCGGAGGGCAATTACGCTGTGTTTATATAGAATAGGTGATTTATGAGCAATCTAATTTCTTGTTCGTTTAAAACAGTGAAATGTCAGCTGTAAAAGATCGCACCAGAAACAGCACTCTCTCTGCCTGTCATAGACGTTCAGGAAAGGCTGAATGAAGTCATGTCAAGTACAATAATTCGGAGATCAATAATACCAGTTGTAGGACAGTATATAAGGAGGATAAGGATTTTGAAGTTGACTCGAAATCTGATAGGTAACCAGTGCAAGGACTTGAAAACAGGTGTAATGCATCCCTGATAGGATTCTTGCTGTCATATTCTGAACATATTGAAGATTGCTCAGTGTGGATTTAATTTCCCCAGTGAACAGGATGTGCATTTATTAATTCTAGAAAAAAAGCCTTTCTTGATTTCTCTAGTTCTTAGTTTCTCTAGTTCCCTTTAAAATAAACTATTATTCCACAATGCAGAGTATTACATGGCCAGTATTTACACATGATATTTGTGATTTAAAGAAATTAACACAAGCAGCTTTTGGAGATTTAAGTGTTGGCTGAATTATTGCAGGATAAAAGACTAGAGATGTTGGCAAGAAGAAGATAGTTTGGGGAAAGCTGAGGAATACACTTATAACAAGAACACTTCCTAATGGGGTTAGGCATACTTTTGATGAAGATGATGAAGTTAACAGACTATATGTTTACATAGATACTGAAATAAGGATTGTATTTTAGATTATGTGTAGTTGCTGGCATTGAACTGTGTGTTGGATGCACATGAATTGAAGGAATGGGCAAACATAGCTGATGCGGATCCACAGAGCCAGCATATTAAGATGTTTATAATTAGAGGCAATTTGTTTAAATAACTAGGTATGGATACTGATGTGCAAGAGAGGTGGAAAGGCTGTTTCCTTAAGCCAGCAGTATAAAATATTTTATTCTCAGTGAGATGCTGCCATTTCATAGTGGGTTTCTAACACTGTGTATAGTTCCATCCACACAGTGCCTTTACTTCCATTTCTAATCTCTTTATCCAGTACAGAGGATTTGGAGCCTATCCCAGTAAGCAACGGACACAAGGCAGAATACACCCTGGACATAGTGCCAGTCCATCACAGGACAGACAGACACAAACACACACAGACCAGGGCCAGGTTTCCCATAAACTAATTAACTTACCAGTATGTTTTGGAGTGCGAGAGGGAGTCATATCACACATATGGAGAAAAACCATGTAACCCAGAGAGAACATGTAAACCCCACACACACAGGATGGCAGGAATTGAACCTAGGACCCCAGTGCTGCAAGATAGCAATGCTAACCACTTTGCCACCATTATAAATGGATGAATATCTTAGTTATCTTTCTAGTTCACAGGTTTGCATGCATAATTTAATTTTGAAAGCCACTGAGACATCAGGTACTACTGTTGTATTTATGAAAAAGAAACAAAACAAAAAACATACTAACAACTGTGCCATCCTACTCCTTAGCTAATACATTTTATTATTCATAAACAGTTAACATTGTTAGCAAAATATTTTGAATTATATTTAACCCTATTTTTTCTTTAGTTTTGTATTTAACTTATTATATGATAGTCAGACTTAATGTATATTTGAACAATGAAAATATATTTTTACAAGATTTTACATTAAGCACTTAAAATTAATATGGTTAATAATAGTAAACTGTAACATGCTGTAACAAGATCGGTTAAACAGCGAAGAAAATGCTTTCAGAGAAAATGTTTCAGGTGTGAAGAACATAGATCTCCAATGCAATTTCAACCAAACCTGTTCCCACACACCCTGCCCCCACTACCATTAGAATATACACAAAGCACTCAAATCTTTCGAGCTAATGATCAGGTGACCCGAGAGAGAGCGAGAGAAACACCAAGGGGTGCGGAACCAGGGAACTATTTACATGGAAAACGGGCGATCTCCCCAGACTGTCCGCCCGTTTCACTGTTACCTGGATACCTCTTTATTTAGAACTCACTAACACTGATTTTTAGTTTAGAAGGATTCAAGTAGGGTTTTAGATGAAAGGCAGCGACCTTAATCAAGCCCAAATCACAATTGAACCCATTCAGAGCTTACATTACATTTTAGCGTTTCATTCTGAGCAGAAGACCCTCACACCTGAAGAAGGGGGAGGTGTTTTTCGCTGGAAATCTCGCCTGCTTCTACTTTACAACCGGAGTGCTGGCTGTGACGAATTAAACCGGTATTACAGGTTTCAATCACAGACCATGTGACATGGGAGTCAGGAAACTAACACCGCGCCACCGGATTTGATAACGCTATAAAAACGCTATAAAATAATGTGACTTGGCACAGAACAAGTTTACAGCACAGTACAAAAATGCTGACCATGACTTTAGAAGCATAAATTGCCTTACACTCAATTTAAACACAAGCTGTCTTTAGCCCTCTAAGCTGGTTCATACACAAATGTAGAGATCCAGGCTCAGAACACACAGCTTCATTAGCGAATACATATGCAGGACAACTAGAGAAGACGTTTTACAGAGGATGGATTTTTAGAAACATCCCATCAGTGACATCACTGAAGTCAACTCCTAGGTACTGTAACTGTCGTGTGGATAGTTTCACAAGAATCAGACAAAGGTTTAAGCATCGCTTGTTCTAGATAAAACTGCAAAAAAAAAACAACCACCCATAATGTACTTCTTTGCGGCTCTGTTTGCCCAAATCATATATTCACAACGTGAAATCTAGAACATAATATTACGTAACCAAAATCCGCAATATGGAAACAGAACCTGTGTAATTGTTGATAGATGATGTACTCGTAACATTTTTTCAAGACGAACTACAACATTTAAAAAATGACTTGTATGTACTTGATATCTCTAATCAATCCACGGGTCACAGCACGAAACGAAACTAAAACGCATACCGTTTCGCGCTTCTTATTAGTTGCTCAAAAGTAATTTGACCGTATGAAATGCATAATATAAACCTAGAAACATATACGTGAGTAGTACTTAAGCACTGTAGTATCTGTGTTAAGACATCAGGATGTCTTCTATCTTCTTCAGGATGAATAAAGTGGGCCTATTTATCTATCAATCATATTTAAATAACTAGTGTTCTGTACCGTGGTACCCCTAAAAGTACCACACTTGTACCATACAACAGTAGTACCTGATGTCTCAGTGGCTTTCAAAATTAAATTATGCAATAAATAACCACATGTAAGACTCTGATGCTTAAAATGTTTAGGGAGAAAGTGGAATACTGGTGTGTATTTTTTCTTTAAACTACCAATACCAGCCATATACAGTCTGTAACGTAGGGATTTCTATACGTCTTTATTTAGTGTTTACATTAGTGACAAAGGCTAAACGTTTAGCTTCAGTAACGTGTACATATCTCCCCTTTTTATAAAACGACATGGTTGAAAACTGTTCCAGAGCCACTGTTGTTTCATCAGTGAAAAGTACATCATGAAATGCCTCTCCCTGTTCAATCCACTGGAAAAAAGAAAAGGAGCATAAAGCTTCTGATGGTCATAAACGATATTCATTTAGGAGCAGCATCAGAGGTATGTTTTTAACTGCACTGCATTGGAGAGAATACCATAGTGTGTTTTTTTTTACTCCCTGGCGGAAACTGGCTTCCAGAAGAATCAGTATGGCTCAGAGATTAAATAAAACTTCACTCGCACCAAACAAATGTATATTTCTAAATATCACAACATGATCGAATTTAAGTCATTTTAATAACAATGAATAGTCACCTATGCGTTACAATATAAACATTTATATTGATTTAAATCGCGTTTAAATCACCTTTATTTAAAACCCATAAATAAAGCTGATACTGTTTAGACTTCCAATTATTTAAAACTGTATTAAAGCAGCACGATACACAATGCAACGTAAATCGCTATCTTTGTCTTCTGTGTGATAATGTTCACCTCTCTGTCCAGCAAATTTACAGGTTAAAAACAATACTGTTAGGCTGGGAAAACGATTTTTCTCCCCCCCCCCTCAAAAACCCAGTAAGTACAGTACTTACTAGTTAAAGGCTAGGCTCCCGACTACGGCGAAAGGAACCCTTCTTTCATTAGAATACAATGAACATATTTTAGCCCTGAATGAATAAATAGCAAACATGGTTTACATAAAAGACATTTTTCCAAGAAAGTTTAGCCTTTGTCACTAATGAAACCACTAAATAAAGACATAAATATAAAAATCTTAAGATTTTTAAAATGCATGACTTTGCTAAAATTTATTTGAAAATAAAAACAATTACAACCGCCAGGGGAGAGAGAGAACAGGGGAGGGATGTTGGTTTTGCATAAGGGGCGGGGCTATGGAAATTAGGTCTGTTTGGGAATGTGTAGTTACATGTTCTGGCTGTTTGTGAATTATCGTTGTTGAGTATGGAGTGTTGAGGTATTGATTTTGTGTAATGCTTTATGTTGAAAATTGAGGTGGATTTTGTTTATGATAAACAGGATAAACTGGGATGGGAGGAAGGATTGGTTTTGCATAAGGGGCGGGATTATGATAATTGGAGGACTTTGCGAGAGTAAAATGGTTTGATATATTTGATTTTGTATTGTGGTTGTTATCTATGTTTTTGGTTGGTATTATGTTTATATGGTTGTTTTTGTTGGTTGGTTGTTATTATGGTTATTAATAATACGATCTATAGTTGAAATCTGAGCCTAAATAAAAAGAAAAAGCAAGTGATTAGGTTTATGAGCAATCTAATTACTTATTCGTTTAAAACGCTATATAAAATAAAGTTTATTATTAATTTGCTGCACAGAGCGGTGAATATTATTATGCATAAGACAAAGATAACGATCCTGATCAGTTTAGAAATCTGTGTACGCTGTAAGGTTTTTACTTCTTAAACTTTTAAAATACACGTTTTGAATAGAAAGAAATCCTCTTCCTGTTACAGTATGTATAGCAAACTAGCACGTCTTTTTTCTCCAATCAGAGGGGTGTCAGATGGTGTCAGCCAATCACCATTCTGCGTTGGGTAGCAACGGGTGACTGTTCTCAGGCGGAAGATGTAAACAGCTTAATGTTCGTGTTAAATAATTTTTTAAAATTCAATTAAACGGGCACAGTTAAGACATTAAATATACATATACATACTGTATACAGTACAGTTTGCATACGGTAATATGTTACGCGATTAAAAAATAAATAAATAAAACTGGAAGGTTCAGCACCAGCTGGATTCGAGCACACAACCTGCCCGTTGGCAGGCACGCACCTAGACCAGTCGGCTACAGTCAGCTCGCATGAGCAGGCAGGCGAAACAGCCCTACACAGCCCTGCCGCAGTACACGGATATAATCATACCGTTATTAAATTCTTGAGATACGCGATTCCATATTATATTCCCTTTTAATCAAATTCTAAAAGTATGCTTGTTGACTCCGGTATCACGTTAGTTAAAGACTTCGAAGCTTACAATGTTTAGGGAGAAATGGAATACCGGTGTGTATTTTTCCTTGTGATATTTTAAGCTCTAGTTGAATGATAGGTGTCGCATTTTAAATCATTTTCGTAGTTAGAAATTATGAAACGCCCTGTTAAAAGCAAGGAAGTTTTTATGCCCGTTGAAGTAAAACAAAATGCCTGACAAAGTATGGTTTGGACAGATTCCAAGTGCTTGTACAAATGTGCTAAAGAAATTATACTTTGAGTATACAGCTTGTCCAAAGTCATCCATTATTAATACTATTAGTAATATCTTCGGTAAAGGCTTTGATGCATAAATATTTCTGATAAAGGTAGGTTGTGTACTTTTGTCCAACTGAGCAATCTTGCTTTCATAAAATATACCAACATTTTAATGACTGAAGATTAACATGCTGTAATACACTGTTCAAAATTAAAGGCTCAAATGCTGTACATGAGAGGTTAAGCTCCCCCTGGCGGTTTTACAAGGTGACGCCGGATAGTTTCCGGCAGAGCGTCAAATGACGCGCGATTAACCACGTCACACTGCGTGACACTGCGTGATGCCGCGACACGCCCACCGGGGTATGCCGCAAAATAACGCACGCATTTTGAATGGCTGCATCTGTATATAGTACATTGCCTGGAATTGAACCTGTATATTGCTGGTATTGGTATTTTAAAGAAAAAATACACACCAGTATTCTATTTCTCCCTAAACATTTTAAGCATCGAAGTCTTACATGTGGTTATTTCAGAAATGTTTTCACGTGCTCCTTCTGACCATATTACTGTACGTTTGTATACTTTGTGAAAAGTGATAGTTTTAACCTTTTCTGCAAATATGCTTGTTATCGGAGTAAACAGCATACTTTCAGAATTTGATTAATAGGGAATACAGTGGTGTGAAAAAGTGTTTGCCCCCCTTCCTGATTTCTTATTTTTTTGCATGTTTGTCACACTGAAATGTTTCAGATCATCAAACAAATTGAAATATTAGACAAAGATAACACAAGTAAACACAAAATGCAGTTGTTAAATGAAGGTTTTTATTATTAAGGGAAAAAAAAATTCCAAACCTACATGGCCCTGTGTGAAAAAGTGATTGCCCCCTAAACCTAATAACTGGTTGGGCCACCCTTAGCAGCAACAACTGCAATCAAGCGTTTGCGATAACTGGCAATCTTTTACAGCACTGTGGAGGAATTTTGGCCCACTCATCTTTGCAGAATTGTTGTAATTCAGCCACATTGGAGGGTTTTCGAGCCTTAACCACTTTTTTAAGGTCATGCCACAACATCTCAATCGGATTCAGGTCAGGACTTTGACTAGGCCACTCCAAAGTCTTCATTTTGTTTTTCTTAAGCCATTCAGAGGTGGACTTGCTGGTGTGTTTTGGATCATTGTCCTGCTGCAGAACCCAAGTGCGCTTCAGCTTGAGGTCACGCACAGATGGCCGGACATTCTCCTTGAGGATTTTTTGGTAGACAGCAGAATTCATGGTTCCATTTACCACAGCAAGTCTTCCAGGTCCTGAAGCAGCAAAACAGCCCCAGACCATCACACTACCACCACCATATTTTACTGTTGGTATGATGTTCCTTTTCTGAAATGCTGTATTACTTTTACGCCAGATGTAATGGGACACACACCTTCCAAAAAGTTCAACTTTTGTCTCGTCAGTCCACAGAGTATTTTCCCAAAAGTCTTGGGGATCATCAAGATGTTTTCTGGCAAAACTGAGACGAGCCTTTATGTTCTTTTTGCTCAGCAGTGGTTTTCGTCTTGGAACTCTGCCATGCAGGCCATTTTTGCCCAGTCTCCTTCTTATGGTGGAGTCATGAACACTGACCTTAACTAAGGCAAGTGAAGCCTGCAGTTCTTTGGATGTTGTTGTGGGTTTTTTTCTGACCTCTTGGATGAGTCGTCGCTGCGCTCTTGGGGCAATTTTGGTCGGCCGGCCACTCCTGGGAAGGTTCACCACTGTTCCATGTTTTTGCCATTTGTGGATAATGGCTCTCACTGTGGTTCGCTGGAGTCCCAAAGCTTTAGAAATGGCTTTATAGCCTTTTCCAGACTGATAAATCTCAATTACTCTGTTTCTTATTTGTTCCTGAATTTCTTTGGATCGCAGCATGATGTCTAGCTTTTGAGGATCTTTTGGTCTACTTCACTTTGTCAGGCAGGTCCTATTTAAGTGATTTCTTGATTGAGAACAGGTGTGGCAGTAATCAGGCCTGGGTGTGGCTAGAGAAATTGAACTCAGCTTTCCAAAGATGTGATAAACCACAGTTGATTTATGTTTTAACAGAGGGGGCAATCACTTTTTCACACAGGGCCATGTAGGTTTGGATTTTTTTTCCCCTTAATAATAAAAACCTTCATTTAAAAACTGCATTTTGTGTTTACTTGTGTTATCTTTGTCTAATACTTCAATTTGTTTGATGATCTGAAACATTTCAGTGTGACAAACATGCAAAAAAATAAGAAATCAGGAAGGGGGCAAACACTTTTTCACACCACTGTATAATATGGAATCGCGTATCTAAAGAAATTCATAACTATATAGTTATATTCATGTACTTGTAACACAAACAGTAGTATATACACATATCTATTCAGTGCGTGATGGTTTAAGTGAGTGACTTATAAGAAAGGGGTTGGGTGTTCAAATCCAGCTATCGCCATGTGTTTTCTTTTTACAAACATTTTTTGAAAAACTAAAATAACAATATTATGGACACTCTATTGACTTTTTTATATTTCTAAATATCACAACATGTTCGAATCTAAGTCATTTACTAATAACAACGAATAGTTTCAAACTACTACTGATATCATTATCATCAATATGTGAAAAAAGTGAATCCTGTTTTTTATGGTCTGTAGCTGAAATCCTGCTTAACTAAAAATTAGACACAAGAAGAGTATTATTGGACTATGTTGTGAGGCTAAAGAAATCAATAACGATATTAATTCAAAGATCTAAATATATTTAACGCATACGCCTGACATTAGAGGGTGTGTCTGCTCGCCTGCATGGTGACGTCACCGTCTTTCCCTCTGAATAGCTACAGTAGCAGGAACCTGTACCGTGTGGATCCCTTTAGATCTCCCTTCAGATTTAAAAGGTTATTAATAATATCTTCAGTGTTGCATTAACATTGGAATGTTCTTCCAAGTGTAAAAAGAGGCGCTATGCAACGTGTCTCCTTCATACATTTTCAGTTTACAGACCGTACAAGATAATTTTTTATGAATAATGTCTTCCATATCACATAAGACTTTCCATTGATATCATTATTAATACTATTAGTAATATCTTCGGTAAAGACTTTGATGCATAAAATATTTCTGCATAATTAAAATATTTATGATAAAGGTGGTAGGTTGTGTATTTTTGTCCAACTGAGCAATCTTGCTTTCACTTTTAAATATATAATGATTAAAATGCTGTAATACACAGTTTAAATTTAAAAGTCTAAAGAATATACAACTTAAATTCTTAATTGAATAAAGATTATCCCTCAGCAGTGATCAGGATTCAAAACTGATTGTTTCAGCTCAAATGCTGTACATGAGAGGTTAAATTTATTAGCTCCACCTGGCGGTTTTACAAGGTGATTCTGGATACTATAAACATAATCGTATTTGCATAAGTTGGGGCGCGGTATGATGCGTTTTGATGCGACACGCCCACCGCGTTGTACCGCAGCATACCCTGCTCATTTTGAATGGCTGCATCTGTATATATAAATATAGTCCACTATTATAGCTTGTTGTTGGCTACGGTGTGAGTGTGTGTATTATTAATAATATTGTAATGAGTTCGGGTTCTTGGGCTTGTCTTCTCATTGCTCCTGTCCCGGTTCATCCTTCACCACATGGGCTCAAACCTGGGTCTCCTGTGTTGCTCAACAGAGGTTTTTGGTGGCTGAGCTACAGAAGAACTTCCTCAGCCTATGCAGCCAACATCCCGGTTATGCATGGGGGAGTAACTGTCACCGCACTGCAACCAGTTTGTACCATCTTTATGCCTGCCATTCATTACAATATTAATAATGAATGACCATGGACAAGCTGTAAACTGAACAGTTAGAGAAGACACATTGAGTCTTGTCTTTTCGGCTTGAACTTTAACCTTTACAGTAATCCTTTTGGCTAAATTTTTTACATAGCCAGATGAGTAAAAATACATTGGATTAATAACTGGAGTAAGAAAAGATATTTCACACATACTTTGAAACCATATGACTTTGGAACAGTGGGCGGCAAGACCCGGCTGGGGGGGGGGGCAGTATTTAGATTTTCCTGCACGAACTGTATTCGCTACAATACTATAATGACTCCATGAGGCATAGCTTTCAAATTTTGGAATTATAAAAAATGAACCTTTGTTGAGTTTGCACGAGAGACAAAAGGTACCTTTTGAGAAGTTGTGTACTGCTTGCAAAGTAGCAAATTGTGACAAACAGCTAAGTTTGCTTGAAGAATTTAAAATCTGTCTGTACTCTTTATTTAATTATGCAGAAAGTCAACTTTGTTTGTTTTAACACCCCACATCCTTTTGAAGGAGTTTTAATCAACTTTGTCTGTCCAGGGAAGTTGGGGAGAGTAATGGACAGTGAAAAAATTGATCCTGGGTACTTTTCCTTCCCCCCTGGTACGAGGTGATAATGTGGAAAACAGATTTTTTATTTATTTATTTTTTTTACTGGGAGTGTGAACATTGAGTGAGCACTGGGGTGTACAGTGAGATAAACACAGTGAGATTACTGAGATGGATAGTTTTAGTAAATATGTTGACAAATATCAGATTTTTTGCTTTCACGAGGCAAGATAAAATTGTATCCAGCTGTGAATCAGCTACATGACCTTGCCCCCGTGAAATTGTAGGAAAGAGGCTTAGTGGGCAGTGTTACTCACAGTGTAGTGCCCATGGAGTGTATTAATACACTGTACAGTATAACAGTATAAAGCAAGTATGTTTTTATATTGTTTGTAATCGCTATTCTTGCAAGTACATTTTGTATTCAGTTTGTTTCTGTGTGTTAGCTGGTGGGAAAACGTTTGAGGTGAAAATTCTTCCACAACGAGTGTACCTTTTAAGCAGAGAAGACGGCACCAAACCTTTTCTGCTCTGTATGTCGCTCAAGCCATTTCTCTGTGACATTTTGGTCATAGAGGTTAGAAGATGCCTCCCCCCTCCCTCTTCCCCCTTCCCTCTGCCTGCCTGACCTGTTCCCATTTTTAACCATTCTGTGTCCGAATCGCAGAGGGTGAGAGAGAGTAGGGAGAGACAGAAAAAAAGTGAACCCCGGTTTAATTTTAAATTATTTGTTTAACGATGGTTTCAAATATAAAACTAACTGGTGACAAACTGTTTAATGATAATTAAAAGATTTCAAGTTAAAACAATTGGAATTTACATTCCATTTATTAAGTTTTAAAGGCAGACATGCTCAGTGCCATAAACACTGGAAGCAGCAGAACAGTCTCCTTACTGCTCCATCTCTTCTCTGACTGAGCTCAGTTGGCAACGCACTATTTTCTCAGCCACCTGCTATTTTTTTTCACACCACGGGAAGACAGGAGAATGTGATTGTACTGTATCTGTACAAAATGCATGTTGCGTTTACAAAATTAAAGTGTTTATGGTGTTTACTTAAAAAGTTTAAAAAAACTTACAGTTTACACAAAGGAAGAAAAATCACCCTGTTTTTCGTGGATTTAGTATTTTTAACTAAACCCATTTTTTATGGGTTTTAAAATCATGCAATGTCTGTTTTAGGCACACACATTATTGTTTCTTATTTCTGATTTTCTTTAACATTAAAAGAATCGGTTGCCCATTGTGCCACACAGTATTATGTTACATTTTTATGTCTTTGAGAGGCTTCAGAAGGCTTCAACTGATGCATAAAAAAATTAGCGTAATGCCTTCCCGCATTATGAAGTCACTTGCACCTGGGATCCACTTTATTCAAACTAAGGTTTCTAAAAATGCTACCAGGTACTAGATATTGTTTAAATAAAAGCTGTGAAATTTTTCACAAATCACGATCCTTAAACCCGTTATCTACTTGTACTCCACTGCAACACCAGATCATCTCCTGATCTGAGTCACACAGCTCTTCACATTGACAGATCCTTATGAATCAGGTGATGCCTACATCTGTGCTATGCAGAACATAAGCACTAGGAACACACCAAGCTTTTTTTAGTTTGCACACTTCCTCAAGAAATAGTTCACATATATCGTGCTTGTGTTCAGTGCTTGATAGTGATAGTGTCAAAATCTTAATAATAATTTATTGTAGCTTTATACTTCTTGCCTCAAATTACAATTTGAGTCTCCTAACACTTAGTTGTTCTATATCATAGCAACTTCCTCTTCTCTATATTCCCATTTCTTTCCATAATCCTTTTGTTTGTATTATTTTATTCCTAATTAACTAATCTATTTTAATAAAATGAAGTAGTTCTGATTTGGATTCATGCAGATCAACATCACTGCTATATTTAATTCAGCTTGTTAAGCACTGTGTTATCACATTAACATGATTGTGTTTTCAGAGGTCAGACAAACTTCCTAAACCATCTGATCCACAGAGTGGTACAAAACAAATTTTCATGTGAGAGCAAAATTAAACATGTTAACACAAAGCAGCAGGCAGCTGCAGCTAAGCCTCATCTGACGTGTACAGCATATACATACACAAGAAGGCCAGAGACATGGCTGAAGAAATCATAGCAGGGAGAAAGAACAGAGGATGTGAATGAGGGAGAGGAAACCACTGACATCAATTCAGCTAGTTTACAAGCTGTGGAAGACATAGTGAGAAGGATCAAGACAGTGACTATGCATGGGAAAGGTTTTCTGTTTGCACCTAAGACCACTGTCTTTCTGCAACTAAAGCCTGTGATTCTTCACACACGTGTATTCAACCAGAGAGAAATGAAACAGATTGCAGGATGCCAAATGGCATCTTCCTGTCCCTGTTTTGTTTATGTTTGAAAGAGTTCTGACACTGTCACTTTCACTGTATGTTCCTTTGATATGTTAAAGTCTCGCCTACTTTTAATGTATAAAAAGGAAAGTGTAACTTCAGTCAAGTGAACATATCATACTGAGTGCTAGGGGAAACCCTTTCTCTGTGATATGCCCCCCTTCAGCTGACTGATTTAAAGATCTCTGTTTGACAATCTCCTAACCTGAGTGAAGACTGAGTTTTCTTCGACAAAGCAAAGATACTTGCATCTTATTTAAAGCTTAAACTAGTTTAATGTAGTGATTTGTGAGGGTTAATTGCTCAGGACTGGGGTGGTTCTGAGTAGAGTATCGGTCCTTGTTACATTGGGTTAGCTTCTCATTCAGACAGCTGACTGAGATGTAGAAAGATAAGTAGAGGTAACAGAGCAGATCAGTCATTGCTATGTCATACCAACAGTAAGGTAAAGAAGGTATTTGGATGGTTCCAGCCAAAGTATTTTTCCTGCTAGTGCTAGCCAGGTTAAGTAAGGGTTTTTTCCTCATACTCCAGAAGGTGATGGGCCACTATAATATCCAGTTATGAATCCTGGAGGAGATTTAATAAGATCCTTGGGAGGGAATAACTAGATCTACTTTTTCCAAAAATGGAACATCAGGGGACTTCTGTTCTGGAATCTCTGAGGCAGTTTCTGTATGGAAGAAGAAAATAGTTTAGACTTTGATTAACACAATCAAGGTGTGCAATCAATACTAGCAATTGGTACTAAACTGGTTAGCAAATTGAGCAGAATGAATTAGAGAAGATGGGTGTCTTTAAGAAAAGGTAGAAACAGGGTTTCTTAACTTTAAGGGTTAAGGTTCTCAAGGTTAATTCCAAAGATTGCAACAAAGGTCAAGCCAAAGAGTAAAAGCAGTTCTCACAGTATTGTCCATTCAGTTTGGATTAGGATTAAGGTTTGAGTCCAATACTTCTCTCCATTTCCTGAAAGGAGCAGTCATCACAGGTTTCCCAAAAACTGCAGAGGGAACTAAGGCAGGGTTAACTCAAAGTAGAACGAAGAAAGTAGGTTCTGCAGTCACAATTCTACTGTAAGTAGGAAACATTTGTCTGCATTCTGATGCTCTGAGTCTCCAAAGAGCTAGAGATGCAGTAGTGCGTAAAACAGTGAGAGGTTGTTGGAGAGAGAAGACTTCAACAACTCGGTTACGAATAAGCATAGCCCTGGTTTCTCAGCAGGTGGCTGATTTCCATCCGGAAGGTACGGTATAACAATGAACATAACCTTGGAGGAGGTTACGGTAACTATAGCCAAGACATAATAAGTAGTAAGATAAGGGATTGATTATTGCTCAGGTGGAGTGAGAGGAGTAACTAAAAAGTCTTCCCTGGTAGTATATTGGTCATGTTGACTTCTAGACTCAGAAGTAACTGAGAGATCCCTTAGGAGGGAAAATTTTAACAGTATTCTTCACGGAGAGTACAAATAATAACTCCATGCAGGTTCTCATCTCTATGATTGATATGTACCTTAAGGTTGTGGGGAGCTGGCTCTCCTGTCCTGGATTATACATGATCTGGACAGAGAACAATAGATTTTAGGATATAGTTTCATCACAATTGTGTACTTACAAAGCCATCAAAATTAATCCAGTCACAGGCCATGGAAATGCCACAGTCTTGCAAAATTCGTATTGAACAGTTCCAATGGCACAGAAAACACCCAGTCCCCTACACTAGCTTATGGTAGTTATTTCAACAAACAGCAATATTAGATAAAAAATAGTATACCTGCTCATGCCAGATTACTGGAAGACGCCATGGCAATTGACAACCTTGGCTACAACTGTTACTGTGACTACACAATCTGACAAAAGCACAACATTTACATCAATTACCTAATTTATCACAGGATATTTAGAATCAGCATTCATATCAGATCTTTGCTTAGTCTAAAAGGTTTATCTCCGGTACTCAGTGTTCCTTGTCAGTTTCCTTTTAGCTTTCAACTTCACTTTAATCCCTTGGTTAAAATGGCCTCTCCTGGTTATTGGGTGCATTTTTAGAATAGGGAGGTTCCTATTCATTTTTTGGCATTCAGTTTACAGAGAGAATTTAACTGCAGGTTGTATTCTGTTTGGTTTAAAAGGCAGTTATCTAGTATTTTAGCCTTCAAGATATTATGACTCAAATACTTGGTAACAGTCTGGGTTTTTTTCTGGGTGGTTAGGACATTAAGCCTCTGAAACGATTTAAGAGGAAGGTTGTACATATTGTAACTAGTGTGTTGTATGTTTATGTTGTGTGTTGTTTAGTGTGTATTGTCACTATTTACAAATAATTGTTTAACCTAGTGTGTCTGAATTATTTGTATTTCAACAAAGCTTTGCCACAGAACAAAGAATGAATGTGCCTCTAACCATAACAACTGCTCGGGTATTTTCAAATTAACAAGTACACATTACTTTAAGAATGTAACAAAATCATAAATTAGAATTTTAATATGGGAAATACTGAGAGTAATGAAATTATTTATAAATAAAAGGCATTTTCATATTCTAGATATTGGATGATATAGTAAAAAGCAAACAGGATGTTTGGTTAAAAACATAAAAGTGAAGAAGTCAAATGATATCAATGAAACGATCTTTATTCCACTCAATTACAAAACATACAGTATAATAGTAATAGCACAAAAGTAGCAATCCCCCTGCCACCCCCTCCCCTACATAGCATGTAAAAGCAATGATGAAAAAATGCCACCGCAAAACACTTTAACACATGAGTTAGCGCAATTGCACACCTGACCATGAGAACAATAATTCCCCATCTTTCACTGACTACAGTACTTCTTCCACTGTCTACTTCTCCTGGAACATGTCAGTCTTATGAGTAAAGGCAAACACTTGCTGCAGCCTCGATACCACTAACACCCTGAACTCAGTGATCATGTCTCCCATCAAAGTCTATCACCCTATTTTTCCTGTTCTTAACTTAGTTGAACCCAATAAAAATAGTTGTTATTTATGCTTTACTTTTTTGTGCACTTGACCACTTTACCCTCAAAACAAACTTCACACCTGAGCACTCTATGCCAAAGCTTTCTAAAAGTGCTTGAGAATGTAAGGTCTTTTCAGTACAGAAACAATAGAAAACATTTTCCCTCTGCATACTGTAAGGGCACATATTTGAATATTTCTTGAAAAAGAGATGACTGGACACCTCAAAAACAGTATAAACGAGTGATGACCACAATTTAATTCAAATCAGGCTCATACAACTCACTGATCTGATGCAGAGACTACAACAGAAGTACTATTCCAGTTCTTTCTATCCTTGTCTAGCAAATGATCAATTTTTGTGATGGCCTTCCTCACTAAAATAGCAGTAAAACTAGCAGAGTATAAAACTGTATTGATCAGGGCAAGATTATGAATTAAATGCTCCTTTAAAAGCCAAAACATACTATCAGATTTAAAACTTTCCTTTTACTGCCATTGTATGCCACGTAATTAACATCATCTGATAAAAACACAGGTAAACAACACAAAAGCCACCCCAGTAACATTCACAAAAAGCAACTATCTACCACGCTGCAACCCTCTTAATTTATGAAAGAAGACAAAAACACAATCTCTCCAGAGCAGAAGGCCAGCAGGGTACAATAATCTCAGTAATGCCTGGAGCAGGAAAATGGCTTCCTTACTACTGATATCAATTAGGCCCTGTCCCCCTTCTTCGGCTGAAAAACATCATGCTCTGTTTTACGCAATGCAATCTGTAATAGAAAAAAAAGAACAGCTGTTTTACAACAGCTGGCAGGGGGTCCTGCCTCTGTAAAAACCTTTAACAACAATCTCCAATTCTGCAAACTTTACTTCATCTTATCAACCACACCATCCCAATTCTTCATTACTATACCCAATCTAGAGATCCAGTCCCTTCTCAGTACCCCAGCACAAAGGCAGTACTATCATCCCAATTTACTCTAGCAGAGCATACCCTCTTGGAGACAATCTGATATTGATTTAAAACAGCAATATCCAGGCTATTGCAGACAAACACCACTAAATCATCTGAATAACCTAATTGTTAAATTACTAATTAAGAACGTTTAGAAAAAAAATGGCCATGTAAAAGATATCGTAGTTGTTTTAAAAGGGGGTCAATGGGAGAACATAACATCCCAGACAAAGAGCATTCTTGTGTGATCCTTGTTCACCAGCACCCATATCATGCTGTAGCTCACAACAGACCACCCACAGAAGCTAAGCAGGTGTGAGTCTAGCCAGTACCTGGATGAGCGATGACCTGGGAAAATCTAAGGTTGCTGCTGGAAAAGGTGTTAATGAGGCCTGTGGTCTGTGTGGGTTCTAATGCCCCAGTATAGTGACGGGGACACTATACTGTAAAATGGTGCCGTTCTTCGGATGAGATGTGAAACTAAGGTCCTGACTCCCTGTGGTCATTAAAAATCCCAGTGCATTTCTTGAAAAGAGTGGGGATGTTATCCAGGTGGATGCTGCACATTTGTGGTGATGGAGGGGAATCCCCTTTACCTGTAAAGCGCTTTGAGTGGAGTGTCCAGAAAAGCACTATACAAGTGCAAGGAATTCTTCTTCTTATTATTATTATTATTATTACTGCCCATTTCTATAGTAAACCCCAAAGCCTGCAAAGTGTTAAATATTGTGCCATACCTGTTGACATGTTCTAACAGAAACTTGGTGGGTCCAAGCCAACAGACAGATAAGCTGTTTGAGCTGTAATATTCAAAAACAATCTAGTGCCTTTATTTACAGTGTGGGGGAAACTCACTGTAAAAAAAAAACAAACAAAACAAAGGCTTACACTCTTGAAAGATCTTCAAAATCAACAACAAACCAGAACCAGAGGATACTAGTGGATACTATGAGGAAGTGACACTTGTTTGCACAAAGGGTTTTGTGAATATGGATTACGACTCTCAACCATTTTGTCAAAGATGATATCCCGGCTTCTTTGAAGAAGCATTTCAATCATTTAGTTACCAGTAACCTCCTCTTGTTTGCAACTGTTCTGTGTTCTGTGTTAGAGTTTCTAATACAACAGAAGAATAATGGAGTTGTACTCTGCAGGGATGGATGTTTGCCCATTATGCCTTCCGGCACATAGGGGCAGTAACATCCTGTTGCTGTTTCAGGTTTTTTTACAGGACAGGGTTGTTAGCCTTGTGCCCAACCTTCAAAATGAAGGACCTGGCGCCCGACTTAGGACACAAACCCACTACCCTGAGCTAACAGAGCTAGTCGGAATTGTATTCAGTGTGCAGAAAGGAAAATTCAGTGAGGCCTTACTGTAAATAGTAAATAAATGTTTATAGGTTGTGTGGAGTCTTAAGACACAGAATTTTAACATGTTCATTATATGTTAGCCTTAAACAACTTTTTAAAAATGTACAGTTTATAATAATACAAAAAGCAAATCAGTTTTTGGTGATTCTTTTAAAATTTCCTCCTGACATTTTCAACTAGATATTTGTGTCTTCTGTCAGTGAGGATGACCCAGAAATTCAAGAATATAAAGCATAAGCTGACTCAGTAATAAGAATATATATTTATTCCTAGATGACAATCCTAATATTTGTATAGGTTTAACTAAATGATTCAAAACAAGATGTCTGCCCATGTTGGAGTTGTGAACATGAACTTGTGGATGACATTCTCAGTGAATTCATTTAACCTAAAGTTCTCAGATGTAGGATGTATTTCCATTGAATGACACAATTATTAAAAATTATCAAGGCTTTAAGTTGCAAACCTTCAAAATCAAGAAAGAAATTTTTCTGTCTTGGCTGAAACATTCCCAAATATTATGCAACACGGCCAGATGGAGATGCTTGAATTAGAACTTCTTTACAATATCAACTCTAATCTAGAGAGACATGTACCCAGTTATAGGATCACAGTAGCTGATGAGCTGCTGGTGAGTTTTTATGATGAAGATGTACAGTACAAACTAAAATCTGAATCTTCTGGGCAGAACAGTCTCAGAGTATGAAGAAGACTGATGAAGTTACATTCTGTTCTCTTCCATACTCAAACTTTATATATAGACAGGATGATATTCGTCAGGCATATTTAGACTGAGTTCATAAATCAGCTAGACCATAGGACATCATGCAAAATCAACAATTTCATAAACCAAATTAGCTGCAAATGTGCTTTCAAATTACAATATACAGATACATACTTGAAAATGCCAAATATGAATGTATATAACACTGCTTTGGAAAATACATAAATTAAAAAGAAAGTAATGTATTCTGCACTTGGAACTGTCTACCTGGAAGTGTACAGTACCTGTATATTTGTGAAATAAATTGGGATCATTATTTTATTATATTTTGCTAAAAGTTTGTCAGAGATTAGAAGTAAAAATTGCTTGGTATTGTTGGGCCTTAAATCTGAGAAACTGGACTGTCTTCTACATTTTGTACATAAATCTTAATTAACAATATATCACAGAGATTTCCATCTTATTTCAAAGATGAAAAGATTTGAAAATTAACATTCTGTATTCTAGGATATGTCAGATATATTTGGCAACACTTCTTATTACGAGCCATACAATACAAACAATGAATCTTCACAAATGCAGTGAAAAGCTCTTATGACATCAGTGAATTATATCTTAAATTTATACTTTCTAAGATATATTTCTTTCAAAGAAAGGGACAGGGATTCGTGTTAGAGAGTAACCATATATATCCAATCAAAAGTAAAAAAAAATCACATTACAAAAGTAAAGATTTAAATATTTAGAACAAAATGATTCCCTCCTTCTAGACATTATTTTTCTTTGAATCTAAACAAATAATTAGCAATTTTTTTTTGTTGTTATCTTAACATAGATCATAGAATTTTGGTTATAGTGGTAACAGTAATCTATGGTATTTATTTAAATTTTATCAGGTACATATTTCTTGGCTTACATAAAGGTAGTATACTTAATAAACAACTTTCATTTAATTATAGACAGTAGTGATTAGAGGCCCGGACTCCATATCAGAATATTGTGGGTTTAATTCCCTTTTGTATCCTTGAGCAAGGTATTTCACTCCTGTAAATACACTTCTGTACAAACTGATACTCTGATTCATTGGAATTTGTTTGCAACTGATTTACTTTGTAAATATTTCTATATATATATTGTTGTGTGAGGTTATTTAATGTCTTAAACACACCAGTATGTAATAACCTTAATTATTTACATTTGCAGCTAAACTTAAATGAACCAAGAACTCAAGTGCAGGCTTGAACTATTCATAGTCTGGACAAATACATGAACACTTCTCTGCTTACTGCTTAAAGCCACACAGGGTGGAGTAGCTGTTTCACTTCAGACAGAAGAAGGGGCTGTGTCCAAGTTCTCACCCTCCTGGGTGAGAAGGAGTGGCACCTTGATGCTGCCATAGAAACATCCAGTTATGTCACTGGTTGCTCTCTTCCCCCTTCTCCTCTGAAGAACATATATTAATTTCCAGTTCAAGGATCAGCTACTGTAGCAAGAGGATTGTTCTGTAAGGCACGCTGTGCTGATGCAATTAATGGACCCTATGCAGGTCTGAAAAGATGTGAACAGGGAAAGTAATTGGTACCACCAAAGCCAAATTGCTACACAAGAAACATAGTCAAGGACAGGTTCCGGATTCAAGGCCACTAGTAAGATTAGCTGATTTTTTTAATTAATAAATTTTCAGACCATCAAGTTATATCCTACAGTGTTTTATAATTCTATATCTTCAATTTTTTTTATTTTATAGTATAGCTACTGAATATGATTTCAGCCATTTTGCATCACTTTGCCTAATCTTCTGAAATTAAATGTTATTGTTTTTTAATTAAATGTTAGATAACAAAATAAGAAAATATTTTGCTTGTAGTGCTACCAACAGAAGCATTTTTCTTTGGCCATTTTGTCTCAATTACTAAACTTAATTATTGAATATGAATTGGGATAACTAGAAAGGCATGGATGAGAAAACCCTTCTCACTGCATGGAGGGAAAAATGTAGAAAATAATATTGTCATCTCTAAATAAAATAAGAAATATGTCCAATACACTTTGTAATTTTGTATGTCCATGATATTGACACTACTTAGCAATTATGTATATCATCATCTCCCTATTTCCTGAAAAAAACATTTATATATATGTAGTAGATTCTACTACTCAGGTAGCATGGTCTGGAGTACCTAAATACATAAATTGTATATTAAAGCAGGGTCTCTGGAGCCTACTTGCTGTAAATCTTCTCAATAGTGCAGCTGAAGCCAGGAATATCCAGAGATTTCCAAACTTTCCAACCCTATTATGGTTTGTAACCTGCTAGTAAGCTGACCTTGCTTGGCCAGGGACATACAGATGCAGCCATTCAAAACGCGTGGAGTACGGCACGGTACAACGCGGTGGGCGTGTCGCATCAAAACGCAGTATGACGCGTTATAACGCCTCATTTGACGTCATACCGAAAATTACCATATGCAAATGAGATTATGTTAATAGTATCCGGAATCACCTTGTAAAACCTCCAGGAGGAGCCAATAAAGCTTAACCTCTCATGTACAGCGTTTAAGCTTTTAAATTTAAACTGTGTATTACAGCATGTTAATCATCATTCATTAAAAAGTTGGTATATTTTATGAAAGCAAGATTGGTCAGTTGGGTAAAAGTACACAACCTACCTTTATCATAAATATTTTAATTATCCATAAATATTTTATGCATCAAAGCCTTTACCAAAGATATAACTAATAGTATTAATAATGAATGACCTTGGACAAGCTGTAAACTCAAAGTATTACGCTGGTACGATGGTTTTTAAACAAAAAGACTATTTTTTATTGACAAAAAGCAACACCACAGCATTTCGTTGATCTAACTAACTAACAAGGACAGGACATTAGCTAGCCAATTTGATAAAGGAATAAATTACTTTTTTTGTTTATTTATTTAGCACATTTATTTGAACATTTCCATCGATTGTACAAGCACTGAAAAACTGTCCAATCCCTAGTTAGTCAGGCATTTTCTTGTACTATAACAGACATAAAAACTCCCTTGCTTTTAACAGAGCGTTTCATAATTTCTAACAACGAAAATGATTTAAACTGCGACACTTATCAACGAGAGCTCAAAATGTGACAAGAATCCTTAATAGCACAACAAAGACAACAGAAAAAGATATGTGTATCAGATACATGAGAATCCAAGCTTTTTTATCTACGCTTTCTGATCTACGCTAAGAAGTAGTCTTTAAAATGTCTTTATCATACAGTAAAAAGTCAAAATTCTGGGGTGTGCGTATACCAGAGATTATGGCACCACTTCATAAGGGTGTCAGCCAATCAGATTCCAGGACCGGAACTATCTGTTTTATAATTGGGAATATATATTTATCTGAAGAAATGAATAATGATATTAATTTAAGGATCTAAATATCTAAATCTATGTATCTATTTAGCTGGTAATATTACTATATTTCACTTTCTTTGTAAACACATTTTGTTAACACCCGAATCACAGGTGGATTCTGTTTTTTTTTTATGGTCTGTAGCTCAAATCCCGCTTAACTAAAAATTAGACACAAGAAGAGTATTATTGGACAATGTTGTGAGGCTCTGGCGGAATTTCTCTGTAAACTGAAGAGTTATAGAGGAGACACGTTGTGTATCGCTTCTTTTTACACTTGTAAAAAAAAACATTCCAATGTTAATGCGACACAGAAGATATTATTGATAATGTTGCGCTTTTGGGCTTGTGGTATATTGGTCGTTAGTGAAAAGATTTAATCATTTAATCTTTTACTGTGCACATTTTAATCTGCTTAGTATTGAATATTTATATGGAATTTTACCACTAAAGGGAAATTTTAGTAGCTAAGCATAAAAAGCAGAGGAGCATGACGCATGTGAAGGTCATAAACGATATTAATTTAGGAACATAAACATATTATGTAAACTGTATGTTGCTGGTATTGGTATTTTAAAGAAAAAATACATACCAATATTCCATTTCTCCCTAAACATTTTAAGCATCAAAGTCTTACATGTAGTTATTCTCACCATATTGCTCTATCTGTATTGCTGTTTCAGTGTACGTCACATAACTTGCCTTGGTGGCATGACGGCTCAAGTCAGCGATTTACAGTCTAAGCATGAGGTCGGGTGTTCAAATCCAGCAATCACTATGAGTCTTCTTTTAACAAAAACACTTCTTTGAAAAACTAAAATAGCAAATATTATGGACACTACAGTACATTGGCATTTTTTATATTTCAAAATAACACAACATGTTCGTACTGTATGTACACAGCAGTACCACAGATTGAACTGTAGGGCTCAAATCCACCTGAGCCCAAAAGCCCAACATTAATGTGCATTCACCTGGCGCTGCGCGGTTTTCATCACTCTCTGCGGGAGTGCTGGCAGTGACGAATTAAACCGGTTTCACGGGTATTTTCAAAGTAGAAGGGGGCGAGTCTTCTAGCGAAATACATCTCCCCCCACGGAAACATGTTTTCTTAGAAAAAGAGATTCACAGCGCGAAGCTGTGTCAGTCTTCTGTGTAATAAAATCGGTTTAAACAAAATTGGTGCTGTTTTTAATAAGCTGCTGAGTAAAAGCATGGGAATCTTCCTGCTATCAGCAGTATTGTGTATATAAAATTTAAAAAAACTTGCAGCTTAATCAAAGATTCTAAGATGATCACGAGGAAGTGTATTGCATGTCTAATGTTCTAACAAAAACTACAGTATGCTTAAGAGTTGTTAAACCGGTTTTTATTTTTTGGCACAGACAACTTTGCCTGCTAGAGTGCCAGAATTCACACTCAACCACATCACAGATCAGTCCCTGTGTATGATATTGCTGTTTGATCTTTGATCTGAGCTTTAATAGAGAGCTTATCTCTATTAATATAACTATCGAGTAGTATTTAATGCAACTTTTTTTGTATAAATTACACTTTTCTAAAATTTATTTAAAAAATAAAAACGATTACTCTAACCTTTCCACGTTTGATCCCATGAGGAAGTAGTATACGCTCCTGCTTTGTTTAACGATGGTATGAAAAATAAATCTAAATAGTGAGAAAGCTTTGCTTAAAGTGAATTAAGGGACTTAGAATGCAAAGATAATGATTTACATTGCGTTGTCAGATTGTGAACCAATAAATGCATTTTAAAGACCACGAATTGTGAAAATGTTCACAGCTTGCACATAAAACTATTAGTGAGCTAATTCTCTTTTTTTACACCTCCGTTTTTTCATCGATGCGTAATTACGCACTAGCTGGAATCCGAGGGGATCGCTGTGTACACATGTTGTGATGTTTAGATATTTAGAAATAATGCCACCTTGTGGCGGTCCTGGAGGGGATGGCCTGCCAGGCATTGCTGGATGTACCCAGGGACCAGCGGTACAACTACACGGCATTGGCGTCGGCCCTCTGGAGGTGTTTCGGCGGGAGAGGGGAGGAAGTGGGACTGCTGCAGGCGAGATTGGCCAAACGCCGCCGCCTAGTGGGAGAGCCACTGGGTCCGGTCGCCATAGACGTGGCCTACTTAGCCCGCCAGGGTTACCCTACTCTCCCGGAGGAGGCCCACCGGCAGATAGTGCTCCAGGCTTTCCTCCGGGCCCTGGCGCCGACTGAGGTCCAGCGCCACGTGATGCTGGCCGCGCCGGTCCCCTTGGAGCAGGCCCTGGCTCTGGCTGAGCAGGCTGATGCCGTATTCGGGGAGACCGGTGGGCACCAACGGAGGGGTGCTTCCTGCCGGGCAGCGGAGGCGGCACACGGGGAATCAGATGGGGAGGAGGAGACGGCCAGCGCAGCGATGATGGTGGGTCATCTGCCACCGATGTGAGGAGAGGGGGCACATCTCCCGGGAGTGCCAGGAGCTGGATCCCCGGGGACTCCAGAGGCCGTCGGGAAATGGGAGCTGGGCGGCCTAAAGGGGGAAAGGCCGCTCTTGAGCGATGCTACCCCCGCTCCGGAAAGCCAGAAGGAGCGCTTCACCCCGCCTGCTGCCGTGGAAAGGGTTGGCCACAGCCGGGGCTTATTTCTTCCCTGCCTCATCGAGGGCAGACCCTGCCAGGCCCTCGTTGACACCGGTTCGACCATCACCCTACTGTGGCCTGTTGTCCTGCCAGGCACCGAGGCAGCCAGACCCCCAGGATGGGAAACCACCAGCCTGCGCCTGAGGACGGTGATGGGGCAGTATGCAGAGGTCCTCAGTAAGCGGGCGCTCACCATGCAGTTTGGGGCTGTGAGGGTGAAACACCCCTTCTACCTCACCCCAGTCCGCGAGGACTGTATCCTGGGGTTGGACTGGTTGCAGCAGGTGGGTGGTTGCCTAGACTTGGGCCGGCAAGAGTTGGTGGGGCAGGGGGAATGAATCAGTCTCGCAGTGGGCGGGGCGGGAGGTGTCCGGGGCGCGCGGGTTGACCGGAGCGGGAAGCGGAGGTGGCAGCGGCGGGCGTCGCCGGGGCCTGTTGGAGCCGTGGGTATCGGGGCAAGTGTGCCAGAGATGACTCCCGGGCCGCCTGGCCGGGTGGTTGATGGTGCAGCCGCTGGGGGGAATTCGGGGGCCAAGCGCAACAGTGAGATAAGCTCACACCTCACCCCAAGTCCGTGAAGGCGCTCTGCACACTGTGGGAGGCCTTGGAGGTGAGGACAGGGTGCTGCGCCAGGGGTGGCAGGTGCCCTCCAGTGGCGAGGTCACTGCTTGGCGGCCACTGGCTGGCTGTGCACTGCTTGGAGAACCACCCCGCGGAGCGACCGCAGCACCACAAACTGCCATCTGACCTCACCGCTGGAGGGCACTGATTCGTTCCCCCTACCCCACCAACTCTTGCCGGCCCAAGTCAAGGCAACCACCCACCTGATGCAACCAGTCCAACCCCAGGATACAGTCCTCGTCGACTGGGGCGAGGTAGAAGGGGTGTTTCACCCTCGCAGCCCCAAACTGCACGGTTTATGACGCGTTATGACGTAGGGAAATGCCTGCGGTATGTGTTTGTGCCGCGCACTTTGAATGGCTGCATGAATGGCATTTTGAATGGCTGCATCTGTATATCAGATCTGTGATCTGTGATCTGTGATCTGTGATACAGTTTGAAATGTCCCTGAAACAGCCATAGTTGTTAGGTAATTCTATTATAAACAATAAAAATGTATTCCCACCCCAAAACTGGACTATTCAATCTACATTCTGTCTCACCTCTGAACAGACTTTACTGCTGTGGATTTGGAGTAGACAACCTTTGTCATGTGTTGACCTCTTTTATAGAAGGAAATCAGCTTGGAACCGGCTGAAGCCAAATGCTCAAATAACCTTGTGAAGAATATAGATATATTCTCTCAGTCTTTGGAATGTTCCTATGTTCCTTCTACAGCTCCAACCCAGATTAACACAACACATTCCTACACATTCTGATCCATTACTACATATACATACAGATCCAGCCATTCAGAATACACATTGGATAATGCAGCAGATTACGGTGCACACACTGCACTACAAATATTCTGTTGTGAGACTACACTATTTTGTAAAACCACCAGGTGGGGCAGTGTTTGCCCCCTAGTTTTCAACTTTGGGTTTTCTAATGCAGACAGTGGGGCAGGGGATAATAGCAGCAATTTAGGAACACCCAGGTTGTCCAGACATGAAGCAATTACCACACCTTAAATACTGACACATGGAGGTGTGAGGGGTTGCTGAGCCAATTTGAACCATTGAACCAGATCTTGGGCAGGTGCGGATGGGATAGGAAAACAAACAAAGAAGTGATATGGGCCCATGACAGAAAAGACAGACATGTTACACCTTTAAGTGAGCAACATACTTACTTGTTGTTGTTTACTATTGTATGCTGCCTAAACGGAGAGGATCATTTTATATGAAATGTTTTACACATTTAACCATAATCAATGACCGTTGTGCTGTTTCCTTATGTTACAGGGTTACTGCCTGAAAATTAAACATACAGAAAACACTGTACAGATACTGTACAACCATTCAAAATGCATGAAGTACGCTGCATCAAAACTAGGTAGGCGTGGCACATCATAGCGTATCATACCGCATGTTATGATAATAGTACCCGGAAGCACCTTGTAAAACTGCCAGGTGCAGCTAATAAAGCTTAACGTCTCATGTACAGCATTTGAGCTGTCTCCAGAAAAAGCCTGGTTTCAAATCCCTGTCACTGCTGAGGGACAATCTTTTTCCAATTAAGAATTTAAGTTGTATACTCTTTAGACTTTAAATAATTTTAAACTGTGTATTACAGCATGTTAATCATTAAACATTTAAAAGTCGGTATATTTTATAAAAGCAAGATTTCTCAGTTGGACAAAAGTACACAACCTTCCACCTTCATCATAAATATTTTAATTATCCATAAATGTTTTATGCATCAACGTCTTTACGGAAGATATTATTAATAGTATTAATAATGAATGACCTTAGACAGACTGTAAGCTTAAAGTATTACCGTGGTCCACTTTCTTTGTAATCGTCTGCATCATTCAAATTCACGTTTAACTCATTCATGTGATTAGGTGATTACGTGAAGACATTTTGCCTGCTCTTTTCAGCTACAGCTTAAGATGTTAAACGGTGCGTTGGTATAATGGCTTAGGCATGTGCCTTGCATGCCGGAGGTCGGGGGGCTTGAACCCAGCTGTCGCCATGAGTTTTCTTTTAACAAATAAACATTTCTTTGAAAAACTAAAATAGTTAATATCATCGACACTACTGTATATGAAATATTTTGGTATTTCTAAATATCACAACACATTCAAAGTTAAGGGAGTTAAGTGATTAACCTTTTCTATTAATACGTGCACTCGTTATCGCAGTTATCGCAGTAAAAGACCTCATACTTTTTAGAATACGCTAAATATGGAATATAATATGGAATTGCTTATTTAAATAAATTAATCACAATATTAATTTAAGGATCTAAATATATGTATTTATATAGCTGGCAGTATTACTGTAATCCACTTTCTTTGTAAACACGTTTTATTTTAAATTTCACTCATTCACGCATGATTAATTTAGAAACATTTTTAAGCTGTTCGTTCTATGTAGGTGATCAGAGTTCAATACCCAGTTCAGGCACAAGTTTTTCTTCTAACAAAGACTTTTTATAAAATAAAATAGTAAATATTATGTACACTATGTTAAATTTTTTTTGTGTTTTTTATATTTAATGTTAAGTGATATTAATAATGAAATACAAATGTGAATGACATAGAGCCTACAACCTACAGATTTAAAGATTGAGATTTGTTATGCATTTCACAGCTTTTATTTAAACAATATCTAGTACCTGGTTGCATTTTTAGAAACCTTAGTTTGAATAAAGTGGATCCCAGGTGCAAGTGACTTAATAACGCAAGAAGGCATTATGCTATATTTTTTATGCATCAGTTGAAGCCTTCTGACTCGTTCTCACCTGCTGTGATTCTGACACAGAATGGTTAAAAATGGGAACAAGTCAGACAGGCAGAGGGAAGGGGGAGGGGTGAAACTGTTGCCTGTCCTGGATAAAGAGGTTAGAAAATAGGTAGATTTAGGCTTCTGAAAAGCATTCCAATTTTAATGCGATATGGAAGATATTATTCATAATAAATGAGCTTGGACAGTCTGTAAATTGAACATTTATAGAGGAGACACATTGTGTCTTTCCTTTCCAGTCTGGAATTAACTTTTACCTACTAGTATATTCCATTGTATAGGATAGAACAGAACAGTTATGGGGGATAGGAAGGAATTTTCAGTAGCATGCACTGTTGTCATTGTTGCTGTTTAACATAACCAGCAATCAAATGTGGGAAATACCACAGCAGAATTCACAGATGCCAATGCAACATACAGCTCGCTTAAAAATCCAACTTTTGCCCATCAGTCAAGAGAAGGAGGAGGGATTATACGTGCAGTATATCAGCATAAATGGGAAAGCCAGAGCCGACCGCTACGGCGCTCTTCTGTTTGGTAATCTTGTGACTTTCTAAATTTACTGAGGCTGGACCACATCCGAAAATTTCGATGGGTCAAGAGCAAAAGGGCCTTGCCTTGCAATCTCTGGGAAACCATTATAGGCATTGTGAATCAGAGATTCTCAAAATTTACTTTGTATGATTGGAAACGAATAAGTGATTGGATCAACAAAATCTTTCGCAGAAAGAGGTGCTCTTTTCCTCTGGTTTAACAGTCTGTGCAGCAACAAAACAATTAATTTAAACAAGGGAGTGTGGAGTTACTTTTTGTCAATGAAAAAATAAAGTATTTTAATGTTGAATCAAGTGTCCTTCTTTCAGGTGGGTAAGCATGATTAGCATGAAACAACATGGGGTCATTGTTATGATTTCTCTATTGTTGTCAAAAACCGTCAACTCATTCACTTGTGGTTATTTTGGAAACATTTTCACATGTTCCTTTTAACTACATTGTTGTCAATATTGTAGCAATAGACAAAATAAAACGCTTGGAGTTTGTAATGTAGGGCGCTCTGAATGAGTTAAACTTTGATGCAGGACAAATAAATGTATTTCCCACAAGCTATACTGTAGTGGCAGTACAGTAGCAGTTTGAAATTATTCGTTATTAATAAATCACTTAGCTTCGAACACGTTGTGATATTTAGAAATATACAAAATGTCAATATAGTGTCCATAATATTTGCTATTTTAGTTTTTCAAAGAAATGTTTATTAAGAAAACTCATGGCAACAGCTGGGTTTGAACCCTCGACTTCCAGCATGCAAGGCACACGCCTAAACCATATATAATTGTATCAGTATTAATTAGATTCCGTATTATATTCCCTATTAATCAAATTCTAAATTTGCGATAACAAGTGCAAATATCCATAATAAAAAGGTTAAAACTTTATAGCTTTATGTGAAGTATATAAACTTATTATAGTCAGAAAGATCATGTAAAAACTTGTTTAGGAAGAAAGTGGAATACTGGTGTGTATTTTTTATTTAAACTACAAATACCAGCCAGATGCTGTATGGTTTTAAAGCCTTTATAGTACAGTATGTTAAAAATGTTTCCAAAATAACCACAAGTGAACAAGTTAAAGAATTTGATGCAGATATGTATAAAGAAAGTGGAATACCCTACCACAACAAGCTAAATAAATATATCTAAATCAATGAATTAATATCATTAATGACTCTCAGAAACTTATTGGCAGCGAATATAATTAGCTATAGTTATGATTTCTAATCAATATAATTTCGCCAGTGTCCAAAGCACACTTTGCAATAACTAGATAGTTAACTCTTCCAAATTACTTTGTCAGTCTGTCTACTGTGGGGGGTTATGGGGCCAACTTCCTGTTATCTGATAGCCCTCAGTACTGCTGTGGGCTTCAGTGATCATGAAAGTAAAGTGAATATTTTATATACAGTTGTATGCACAAGTTTGGGCACCCCTGGCCAAAATATATTTTTTGTTCATTTTCTAAGTGAAAAGAAGCTAATAACTGGTTCTCTTTCTATACTCATCCTTCATGATCTCAGTGCTGCTTTTGACACTGTTGACCATAACATCTTACTTTCTCATCTTGAGACTGTGTTTGGAGTTTCTGACACTGCTCTGAAATTGGTCTCGTTAAGTCTGGTGTTACTCAGGGCTCAATACTGGGCCCCTTGCTCTTCAGCATTTACATGTTCCCACTTGGTCAGCTTTTAAGATCACATGGCCTCAGCTTTCATTTTTATGCTGATGATACTCAAATTTACATCCATACCAAACCTGACATTGATGTGGCTGTCTCTATTCTATCTAATTGCATCTCTGACATAAAAATTTGGATGACTCAAAACTTCCTTCATCTTAACTGCGACAAGACTGAAGTAATGCTTATTGTTACCCCCAATCAACTTCGTAAAGCCAGTCCTATAACTCTATCTGTACATGGTTCTGTACTTGAGCTTCAATCAAAATTGAAAAACCTTGGGGTTATATTCGATTCTGGCTTAACATTTGACCCACATGTGCAGCATACTGTCAAAACATCTTCTTTTCACCTTAGAAATATTGCTAGACTACACCCTATGCTATCATTAACTGCAGCTGAAAAGCTGAACAACACATTTGTGTTCTCTCGAATTGACTACTGTAATGCTCTACTCACTGGGGTATCTAAATCTACTCTGAACAAACTGCAGTATGTCCAAAATTCAGAATCCTGACCAGGTCTAGTGCAAGTGTACACATTACTCCTATCCTGGAGTCCTTGCACTGGCTTCCGGTCAAATTCCGTGTAGACTTTAAAATCCTCATGCTCACCTACAGATGCAGCCATTCAAAATGTACAATACAAACCCGTACCGCACGCAACTACCCACAAGCCACCGCAGTAAGTGATTGGCTGGCCAAAATGACCGACAGCGGCACTCGTGGTGCATTGGTCAATAGTGAAAAGATTTAATCATTTAATCATCTTACTGTGCACATTTTAATCTGCTTAGTATTGAATATTTATATGACATTTTACCACTAAAGGGAAATTTTAGTAGCTGAGCATAAAAAGAAGAGGAGCATAACGCATCTGAAGGTCATAAACGATATTAATTTAGGAACATAAACATATTACTGTATGTAAACTGTACTGTATATGGCTGGTCTTGGTAGTTTAAAGAAAAAATACACACCAGTCTTCCATTTCTCCCTAAACATTTTAAGCATCAAAGTTTTATGAAACGGTCCCCAAATATGCGATTGCTGTATAGAATGAATTTTAATTAAAAAAAAAATATTTAACACGAAAATTAAGCTGTTTATGTTCTCCGCCAGAGAACATAGTCATTCGTAGCTACGCTACGCAGAAACACAGCCACAGGTAATTAGCAAAGAGAGGACATTAGCTAGCCAATATGATAAAGGATTAAATTTTTTTTTGCACATTTATTTGAACATTTCCATCGATTGTACAAGCACTTGGAAACTTTCCAATCCCTAGTTCGTCTACATTTTCTTTACACTCCTACTGGCGCCAGTCTGTGTCTTCTAGGATATAATGCCAGCAATTTGTGTTAAAATTGGGTTTCCAATAATGCAGCAGCAAACTCTTGTTTTTATGTCCACTATAATGGACAATCTCCCTTGCTTTTAACCGAGCATTTCATAATTTCCTAAAATGAAAATGCGACAGCATTCTGGGGTGTCCCTATACCAGAGATTATGGTATGGCTTCAGAATGGTGATTGGCTGACACCATCTGACACCCCTCTGATTGGGGAAAAAAGACTTGCTGATCTGTTCTACATACCAGGAAGACAACAGGATATGCTGCTTCTATTCAAAACGCGTATTTTAAAAGTTTAATTAGGAAGTAAAAACCTTACAGTGTACACAGATTTCTAAAGTGATCAGGAGGAAGAAGGATCACCTGTATTCGGCGCATAAAAAGTGGTTATTAACTATCAAAACCTGTTTTTATTTTGCCTGGCAATCTACAGATGCAGCCATTCAAAGTGCGCGTTACAGGCAGGTGGCGTCGCGCATTGTGACGCAAGATGACGCTCGGTACCGCGGTACGTGATTGGTTGACCGACAGGGGCACTCGTGGTCCGTTGGTCTGTCGTAGAAAGACTTACAGTAAATGTCTTTGCTGTGCCCGTTGTAGATATTGAATTTTACCACTGAAGGGAAATCTTAGTAGCTGAGCATAAAAAGAATAGGAGCATACTGTAACGCATGTGAAGGCCATAAACGATATTAATTTTGGAACATAAACATACAGTATATGGCTGGTCTTGATACTTTAAAGAAAAAATACACACCAGTATTCCATTTCTCCCTAAACATTTTAAGCACCGAAGTCTTTAACTAAAGAGATACCGGAGTTAACAAGCATACTTTTAGAATTTGATTAAAAGGGAATATAATATGGAATCGCGTATCTAATGAAATTAATAACGATATAATTATATTCATGTACCACAACACAAGAATAGTACACGCTGTACATTGTCTGTCGATAATGTTTCTGTAGTGCTTTTTCAGCACTCTGCATGTGACTGCGCCGGTGGCACTGTGGGTTAGGTTCCTGACTCCCATATCACACGGTCTGTGATCGAATCCCACTGGAACTATGAGTTTTTTTTAACAAACATTTCATTGAAAAAATGAAACGTTTCCCTTGGTCAGAGATTAAATAAAACCTCACTCGCACCAAACAAATTTATCTTTCTAAATATCACAACATGATCGGATTTAAGTCTTTTAAATAACAATGAATAGTCACCTCTGCGTTACAAAATAAACATTTATATTGATTTGAATCGCATTTTGATTTAAATCGTAAACGCGTGTTTAAATATATGTGTTTAAAGGCGATATACTGTATAAAATCGCTGATTCTTATGGAATGTGTTCCGCCGGGGATTCAAAAAATTTATTTTTTTTAATCGCGTATCTAAGGAAAATAGCAGTATAACTTTGTTCATGCACATCATTATACAGTATCTCATTTTGTATTTCTATAAAAAAAATCGTTTGCCCAGCCACTATTGTTGTTATTGTTTTTATCCTGTAAAGCGCTTTGAGGAGCACAGCTTTTTCACCACTTAGATTACTTTTTGACACCATCCTTACACAAAGCAGAAACTGATTGTATTTTCCGATGACATACTGTACAAGTGCAAAGATTACAGATTTTAATCGTCTTTTTTCTGAACCAGGGAAAATCTGATCATGTTTCTCTATAACAATAATAAAAAACTTTATTTTACATATCACCTTTAAAAGTGGCAACTCAAAACAATACAGTAGATGTAAACCACAGATTACAAAGTAAATACCCAGACAAACGCAAACGCGTTTTTAATAAAATGCTTTCATTCATTCAACAGAGAGAGAGCGTAAAACCTGGGTGTAACAGCTGTTCCTTTTTCTGATCACTCGCTCTCTGAGATACATGAGAATCCAGGCTTTTTTATCAACACTTTCTTTTCTGTATACCAGATATTATGGAACCACTTCAGAAGGGTGTCAGCCAGTCAGATTCCAGGAATCGGTACTTTAAAGGAAAAATACACACTGGTATTCCATTTCTCCCTAAACATTTTAAGCATCGAAGTATTTAACTGACATGTGAAATAGCGTGTGAAAAAGTGGTAGTGTTAAGCTTTTCTGCTAATATAATATGGAATCGCGTATCTAAAAAATTTAATAATGATATGATTATATTAGTGTATATTTTGATATTTACACCCGGCGCGGCACCGAGGGAGCGTCTGCATTTATAACTTAGTTTTTAAAATTAGTCAAGCAATATGAAGCATCTCCTTTTACTTTTAAGTCCCTTAAATACATTGAGCACAGCTTTCTCACCACTTAAGATTACTTTTTGATACCATCCTTACACAAAGCATAAACTTTCCGATGACATACAGTACAAGTGGAAAGATTACAGATTTTTAATCGTCTTTAATTTTGTTACGTTATACGTTTTAGGAACGTTTCATCTAAACAAACACCACAAAACTATTCTCGATTGTATTTCTGAATGTTATGTTACACCTACAGTAGTTCACTGCTTTAAATACATCGAATTAGGAAAGTAAGGTGTAGCACTTTAGATCTTTTTTTCTGAACCAGGGAAAATCTGATCATGTTTCTCTATAACAATAATAAAAAACTTTATTTTACATATCACCTTTAAAAGTGGGATCTCAAAGCAATACAGTAGAACGAAAAACAGTTAAAAGGGACCAAAGTAAATACCAGACAAACGCAAACGCGTTTTTAATAAAATGCTTTTATTCATTCAGCATTCAGATTTTCCCTGGTTCAGAAAAAAGACGATTAAAATCTGTAATCTTTCCACTTGTATGTCATCGGACATTAACGAGTACAACCCCCCTCTCTGCGGGAGTGCTGGCTGTGACGAATTAAACCGGTTTCACAGGTATTTTCAAAGTAGGAAGTACAGTACTTACTAGTTAAAAAGCTAGGCTCCTCAATGAAATCGCTTTAACATGCTAATGCGTTGGTGTAACAGTCCGGGCGTGGCAAGCTTCCAATGTCAACTCGACTCGATTGGAAGACAATGAACGTATTTTAGCCCTAAATGAATTAATAGCAAACATGGTTTACATAAAAGACATTTTCCCAAGAAAGTTTATAATAATACGATCTATAGTTGAAATCTGAGCCTAAATATAAAGGAAAAGCATTTTCAGAGAGCAATCACGCTGTGTTTATGTAGAAAAAGCGATTAGGTTTATGAGCAATCTAATTACCTATTCGCTTAAAACGCTATATAAAATAAAGTTTATTTAAAGATGAATGATAAGTGTCGCAGTTTAAATAATTTTCGTAGTAGGGCTTGGACAGATTCCAAGTGCATTTTTGCAATTTGCGTTGCATTGTCGAATGTGCTGTTGTAATACAGTTTAGAATACAGTAAGTCTAAACTGTATCAGCTTTATTTATGGGTTGCAATTTAGAAAAAGTCAAAAACCGCACTCAAAATGCAATTTAGAGCTTTCTGGCAAGAGGAGACACCCAAATTATAATGTAACATGCCACTGTTTGTGCATGAACAAAGTTATACTGCAATTTTCCTTAGATAAAAATTTTTTTTCAATCCCCGGCGGAACACGTTCCATAAGAATCAGTGCTTTTATACAGTAAAACGCCTTTAAACACATATATTTAAACACGCGTTTACGATTTAAATCAAAACGCGATTCAAATCAATATAAATGTTTATTTTGTAACACATAGGTGACTATTCATTGTTATTAAAAAGACTTAAATTCGATCATGTTGTGATATTTAGAAATATAAATTTGTTTGGTGCGAGTGAGGTTTTATTTAATCTCTGACCAAGGGAAACGTTTCATTTTTTCAAAGAAATGTTTGTTAAAAAATAAAGTCATAGTTCCATGGGATTCAATCACAGACCATGTGACATGGGAGTCAGGAAACTAACACACAGCGCCACCAGCGTGGTCACATGCTGAGGGCTGAAAAAGCACTACAGAAACATTATCGACAGACAATGTACAGATTTGATAAAGCTATAAAATAATGTAATTAGGCACAGAACACGTTTACAGCACAGTACAATAATAAATACTGACCATGACTTTAGAAGCATAAATTACCTTACACTCAATTTAAACACAAGCTGGCTTTAGCCCTCTAAGCTGGTTCATACAGAAATGTAGAGAACCAGGCTCAGAACACACAGCTTCATTAGCGAATACATATGCAGGACAACTAGAGAAGACGTTTTACAGAGGATGGATTTTTAGAAACATCCCATCAGTGACATCACTGAAGTCAACTCCTACTGTAGGTAACTGTCGTGTGGATAGTTTCACAAGAATCAGACAAAGGTTTAAGCATCGCTTGTTCTAGATAAAACTGCAAAAAAAAACTACAACCCATAATGTACTTCTTTGCGGCTCTGTTTGCCCAAATCATATATTTACAATGTGAAATTAGAAAATAATATTGCGTAACCAAAATCCGCAATATGGAAACAGAACCTGTGTAATTGTTGACAGATGATGTTCTCGTAACATTTTTACAAGACGAACTACAACATTTAAAAAATGACTTGTATGTACTTGATATCTCTAATCAATCCACGGCGATATAGTTAAAGCAGTCCCCGCACAAAACGAAACTAAAACGCCCTGGGCATACTGTTTCGCGCTTCTTATCAGTTGCTCAAAAGTAATTTGACCATATGAAATGCATAATATAAACCTAGAAACATATACAGTACGTGAGCAGTATTTACGTAGTATCGGTGTCAAGACATACCTCTAAGACATTAAATATACATATACATACTGTATACAGTACAGTTTGCATACGGTAATATGTTTATGTTCCTAAATCAATCTCTTTTATGAGCATGTGAAAGGCATGGTGAATCGATTCTCAAAAATTACTGTACTTTGCATGATTGGAAAAAAATGCGTGATTGCGAAATGCTGTGGTGTTACTTTTACAAAGACGGTCAATGAGAAAAAGAATGTGGACCAGGGCAATACTTTGAGTTTACAGCTTGTCCAAGGTCATTTATTATTAATACTATTAGTAATATCTTCGTTAAAGACTTTGATGACTACAGCTCAAACATGAGAGGTTGAGCTTTATTAGCTCCACCTTGCGGAAATTCCGGATACTATTATTTTGGTAGCGGTATTTACTGGTAACTCACGGTATTTACCAGTAACTCGCGGTAGACTGCGTACAGCGTACCGGAAAATAATGCGGTATCGCCCGCGCATTTTGAATGGCTGCATCTGTACCTGAATGCCGAACTACAGTATTTGAGAAGAGCCACAATTGAACTATTGTTGATAATAAGAGAGAGAGTCCCCGTTACCCCCATTTTGATTTAAATCGCAAACGCATGTTTAATTAAATGTATTTTTTGAATCAGAATCAGACAAATGCAACATAAATTGTTATCTTTGTCTTCTAAGTATCTTAATAAACTTTCAGCATAGCTTTCTCCCCGTTTAGATTTATTTTTCTTGGGATTTTGGGATCAAACGTGGAAAAATTAGATTGTAATCGTTTTTATTTTTTAAATACATTTTAGAAAAGTGTAATCTATACTAAAAAGCTGTATTCATTTAATACTCGATACTTATATTAATGAAGTTTAGTTGATACTGTTTAAACTTTAATTATTTTAAACTGTATTACAGCATTGTACACATGCTTAAAAGAGAAGAGAGAAAACGCAACCCTTCTTTAGGTGTGAGGGTCTTCTGCTCAGAATGAAACGCTAAAATGTAATGTAGGCTCTGAATGAATTCAATTATGTTTTGGGCTTGATTAAGGTCGCTGCCTTTCATCTAAAATCCTGCTTGAATCCTTCTAAACTAAAAATTAGACACAAGAAGAGAAGAGGCTCTGGTGAAATTTCTCTTTTTTTAATTTCTTTTTTTTTCTTGAAAAAACATCTTACCCGCTGCAATCTGGGCACAGAAGGATTAAAAGAAGTCAGACAGGCAGGGGGGAGAGTGAGTTCTAAATAAAGAGGTATCCAGGTAACAGTGAAACGGGCGGACAGTCTGGGAAGATCGCCTGTTTTTCATGTAAATAGTTCCCTGGTTCCGCACTCCTTCGCAATATCTTCGCAAGGGAATCAGTGTGAATTGTAATACTAATTAAATGACCGCGGGCACTTTCCACCCCCTCTGACAGCAGAAACATTCCTACAGTATTCTTAGCTCAGCAGCTCATTACAATATAGGGTGTTCAAACTGTTTTTTTTTACACAGTGACACAGCGTCGCGTTGTGAATCTGTTTTTCCGTGTTTACAAAGAAAGTGGAATACAGTGATACTACCTACTATATATATACATATGTTTAGATATTTAGACCCGGCGCGGCACCGAGAGGGGGAGGAGACACGGAGGTCAGCAGTACAGAACGAACATTGTGCTGCCTTGAGTGCTTAATGGCACCAATCGCGTCTGCATTTATAACTTAGTTTTTAAACTTAATCAAGCAATATGAAGCATCTCTTTTTACGTTTAAGTCCCTTAATTATCATTAAGCACAGCTTTCTCACCACTTAGACTACTTTTTGATACCATCCTTATACAATGCAGAAACTTGTTGTACTTTCTAATGACATTACAAGTGGAAAGATTACAGATTTTAATCTTCTTTAATTTTGTTACGTTATACATTTTAGAAACGTTTCATCTATACAAACACCACAAAACTATTCTCGATTGTATTTCTGAATGTTATGTAACACTTAGTTCACTGTTTTAAATACATCTAATTAAGAAAGTTAGGTGTTAGCATAAACTATTAGTAATCAATAATATTAAATTTAGCACTGTAATAAGTTGTTGCACTTTCCCCCGCATCTTGTAAAAATATATTTTCATCGTTCAAATATACATTAAATCTGACTATCATATAAGAAGTTAAATACAAAACTAAAGAAAAAATAGGGTAAAATATCATTCAAAATATTTTGCTAACAATGTTAACTGTTTATAAATAATAAAATGTATTAGCTAAGGAGTAGGATGGCACAGTTGTTAGTATGTTTTTTGTTTTGTTTCTTTTTCATAAATACAACAGTAGTACCTGATGTCTCAGTGGCTTTCAAAATTAAATTATGCATGCAAACCTGTGACCTAGAAAGATAACAAAGATATCTATCCATTTCTAATGGTGGCGAAGCGGTTAGCATTGCTATTTTGCAGCACTGGGGTCCTAGGTTCAATTCCTGCAGTCCTGTGTGTGTGGGGTTTGCATTTTCTCTCTGGGTTACATGGTTTTTCTCCATATGTGTGATAAGACTCCCTCTTGCACTCCAAAACATACTGGTAAGTTAATTGGTTTATGGGAAAACTGGCCCTGGTGTGTATGTGTTTGTGTCTGTCTGTCCTGTGATGGACTGGCGCTATGTCCAGGGTGTATTCTGCCTTGTGTCCGTTGCTTACTGGGATAGGCTCCAAATCCTCTGTACTGGATAAAGAGATTAGAAAACGGATGGAAGTAAAGGCACTGTGTAGATGGAACTATACACAGTGTTAGAAACCCATTATGAAATGGCAGCATCTCACTGAGAATAAAATGTTTTATAGTGCTGGCTTAAGGAAACAGCCTTTCCACCTCTCTTGCACATCAGTATCCATACCTAGTTATTTAAACAAATTGCCTCTAATTATAAACATCTTAATATGCTGGCTCTGTGGATCAGCATCAGCTATGTTTGCCCATTCCTTCAATTCATGTGCATCCAACACACAGTTCAATGTTAGCAACTACACAAAATCTAAAATACAATCCTCATTTCAGTATCTATGTAAAACATACAGTCCGTTAACTTCATCATCTTCATCAAAAGTATGCCTAATTCCATTAGGAAGTGTTATTGTTATCAGTGTATTCCTCAACTTTCCCAAAATTATCTTTTTCTTACCAACATCTCTAGTCTTTTATCCTGCAATAACTCAGCCAACACTTAAATCCCCAAAAGCTGCTTGTGTTAATTTCTTTAAATCACAAATATCATATGTAAATACTGGCCATGTAATACTCTGCATTGTGGAATAATAGTTTATTTTAAAGGGAACTAGAGAAACTAGGAACTAGAGAAATCAAGAAAGGCTTTTTTTCTAGAATGAATAAATGCACATCCTGTTCATTGGGGAAATTAAATCCACACTGAGCAATCTTCAATATGTTCAGAATATGACAGCGAAAATCCTAACAGGGATGAATTACACCTGTCTTCAAGTCCTTGCACTGGCTTCCTATCAGGTTTCGAGTCAACTTCAAAATCCTCATCCTCATTCAGTACCTATATGGCTTATTATCTGTCTACTCCCCACCTTTGTCCATCTGACTCTGGTCTTCTAGCTGTCCTCAAGAACATCTACATTCTGTGGGTGACAGGACCTTCTCTAGCTGCAACCCAGAGCTCTCGATTTGTATCCCCAGTGATATCAGTCACTTACCCTGAGTGCATTTAAATCTAACCTCAAAACCTTTCTTTTCAGAAGACTTAGTGTCTGTATCTGCTTTATTTTTTAATTTTGGTAGCACCTCTAACTGCTTGTCTTTCTTATATTTATTTACTTTGTAATCTATGGTCCTTTTAACTGTTTTTACATCTACTGTATTGCTTTGAGATGCCACTTTTAAAGGTGATATATAAAATCATGTTTTTTATTATTGTTATAGAGAAACATGATCAGATTTTCCCTTGTTCAGAAAAAAAATCAAAAGTATACTAGTTTGTCACTCTTCTCATTCCCTGTTTGCTAAATGGCTTTTCATACTAATCTGATCAATCTAACTGCCTATTTTCTGTGCTTTCTCTATCCTGCTAGATTTGCAATTATTCTGAAAATTTTCTTCTTGAAATAACTCATTTCTAAATACCTTTTTTCACTGTTAACATCTTGCAGCAACTCTGTGACAAAATATACACTTAGCTCAACCTCACAGTTCATCCTGCTTCCAACATTGAATAAAAAAAATCTTAAGATTTCTATATTTATGTCTTTATTTAGTGGTTTCATTAGTGACAAAGGCTAAACTTTCTTGGAAAAATGTCTTTTATGTGTTGCGGAAAAACTGACTTGCTTTAACAAAATATATTTACAAATCCTTTCACCTGGCAATCTACTGTACCTGAATGCCCAACTATCTGAGAAGCCCTCCACGAAACCATGTTTGCTATTAATTCATTTAGGGCTCACTGACAGAATTGCTGTTTTTTATGCATGCCAAAAAATTTCAGTGCCGTCGTCTCCACTTTAAGGGTACCCCCGTGCTGGAAGAATTTGACCACGGAACGTTTGCCCAGCGTACTAATATAGGCACATCCTGGAATTTTGACTCCACTGTGTAATGAAGAAATTTTAAAGACTACTTCTTAGCGTAGATAAAAAAGCTTGGATTCCCATGGACATTTTTCTGTTGTTTTGTTGATCTCTTGAGGATCCTTGTGATATTTTGAGCTCTCGTTGAATGATAAAAGTGTGGCAGTTTAAATCATTTTTGTTGTTAGAAATTATGAAACGCTCTGTTAAAAGCAAGGGAGTTTTTATATCTGTTATAGTAAAAGAAAATGCCCCACGAACTAGGGATTGAACAGTTTTTCAGTGCTTGTACAATTGATGGAAATGTTCAAATAAATGTGCTAAAGAAATAAACAAAAAAGTAAGTTATTCTTTTATCATATTGGCTAGCTAATGTCCCATCCTTGTTAGTTAGATCAACGAAATGCTGTGGTGGGTGTTACTTTTTGTCGATGAAAAAATAAAGTCTTTTCATTTAAAATGACGGTTGCAAATAGTGTGGACCAGCGTAATACTTCGAGTTTTACTGGTGGAGCTCATACAGCTGTGTCTGGATATCTTGGTCAAATATTCAGCTAGTGTGTATTTTCTGTTTAGGGTTCTGTAGCATTCCACACGGCTGGGCAGCTTGTTCCCCCCTCCCGCTGAAAACTCGACTCCTTCTACTTTGAAAATACCTGTGAAACCGGTTTAATTTGTCACAGCCAGCACTCCCGCAGAGAGTGATGAAAACCACATGTAAGAATTTGTTGCTTAAAATGTTTAGGGAGAAATGGAGTATTGGAGTGTATTGGTGTATGACTTGCGGAGTTATTTTCTTCACCGTCACCACCTGCCAGCGAGCTCTCCCGCGCCCCGACCAGAGAGAGACACACGACGAGCCCTGCTAATAAAGCACCTTGAATTGAACTGAATTGAGAGAGAGAAGGATTGAGGGCGAGGGGGGGGGCGAGCGAGCGAGCGAATGAGTGAGAGAGAGAGAAACACTCAGGGGTGCAGAACCAGGGAACTATTTACATATTAAAACTATTTCCCAAATTTAATATGTGCTTTTCTATATTTATGGTCAATTAACTGTCCATAATATTGCTATTCTATTTTTCAAAGAAATGTTTGTTAAAAGAAAAGTCACGGCACCGGCTGGATTTGAACACACAACCTCTGGTTTATAAGTTGGGAACGTAGAGCACAGTACCACCCCACAAGGTCACATGAGGAGAGGTGAAACAGCCCTACACATACAGAATCAACAGACATTGTACAGCGTGTACTACTGTGTTGCAGTACATGAATATAATTATATCATTATTAATTTCTTTAGATACGCGATTCCATATTATATTAGCAGAAAAGCTTAAAACTACCACTTTTATACACGCTATTTTAAATGTTTGTTAAAGACTTTGATGCTTAAAATGTTTAGGGAGAAATGGAATACTGGTGTGTATTTTTTCTTTAAAGTACCGTGACCAGCCACATACTGTATGTTTATGTTCCAAAATTAATATATTTTATGGCCTTCACACGCATTACAGTATGCTCCTATTCTTTTTATGCTTAGCCACTAAGATTTCCCTTCAGTGGTAAAATTCCATATAAATATTCGATACTTAAACGGGCACAGTAAAGACATTAAATATACATATACATACTGTATACAGTACAGTTTGCATAAAGTAATATGTTTATGTTCCTAAATCAATATCTTTTATGAGCATGTGAAAGGCATGGTGAATCGGAGATTCTCAAAAATTACTCTACTTTGCATGATTGGAAACAGATGCATGATTGGATCAACTAAATGCTGTGGTGTTACTTTTACAAAGACGGTCAATGAAAAAATAAAATATTTTCGTTTACAAAGACGGTTACAAAGAATGTGGACCAGGGCAATACTTTGAGTTTACAGCTTGTCCAAGGTCATTCATTATTAATAATATCTTCGGTAAAGACTTTGATGGTGACAGCTCAAACATGAGAGGTTGAGCTTTATTAGCTCCACCTTGCGGAAATTCCGGATACTATTATTTTACTTGCGGTACCACGTGGTATCATGTGGCACTATGCGAGAATTTACGGTATTAATGCGGTATCGCCCGCTTGTTTTGAATGGTTGCATCTGTATAAGGCTCTGCATGGCTTGGCACCTCGCAACCTTTGCTCTTCTAATTCTGCTCTCCTTACTGTCCCCCAAGCCCGTCTACATTGTATGGGTGACAGGGCCTTCTCCTGTTATGCCCCCAAGCTCTGGAACTCTCTCCCCAAGGATATCAGAGAGTCACCTTCTCTAAACCCCTTCAAATCCAAACCCAAAACCCTCTTCTTTAGAAAAGCCTTTATTTAACTGGTTCAATTCTTCCCCCCTCTGCTTTTCTTAGTACCACCATCCACGGTCTCCTCTATATATTGTTATTGTGTTTTATCTTGTGTATTCTTCTTATTTATTGTTGTCATCCTGTAAAGCGCTTTGAGAAGCCACCTTTTTAGGCGCTATATAAAATAAACTTTATTATTATTATAATAATTTTAATAATAAAGTTTATTATAATTATAATAATAGCAAATAAATCATATATGTACAAATGTGCAGAAATATGTCAAGTTTAATTTGTTCGCTGCAGAAGTTGTTAACTTCTTTTCACTTAGAAAATCAACATAACATGTAATTTGACCAGGGGTTCCCAAACTTTTGCTTACAACTGTACTTTAATATATAAAATTAATAAAACCATGTAAATGTAAATGTCATATTATTTTATTATTAGAGAATGAGTGTATTTTAAATTTTAATTACAAAGAACTTAAGACATCTCAAACTGAAAAGAACATATTTCACATTTATTACATTTTGGTGGAACGGGAAGGAGACTGGGAGACCAAAAATGGCTGAAAACTGTTCCATAACCTTCTTCAGATTGGACCCAGAGAGTGCAAATTGCAAATGCAGCCTAAACCCTCCCTCTCACCCCTCCCCACTGCAATTAGGTAATGCGCAAAGAAAACACTGAACAAGGGAACATTTGTTAAAAGTATAACTTTTGTTTTGGCTCAGATTAAACGCAGACCCTTTCATGTGTTTCAGTGGCCTTTTTAATACCACTTTATTATTATAGACTATAGTTACCAAATTGTTTTGACCCCAGGTGTCTAGGGGTAAAGGGGTGTAACATTTAGGATAATTTTTGGAAGCAGGTGGGTTCTGTGAGGGAGTGGGAAGCATGATATTAAGGGGTTGGTCTAAAAAGTGATAATTTTAGGGTGAATAAGGGACTGGTATGAAATAAGACAATAACACACAGGGTAAGGGAACTAAAGTGGTGCCAAAGAAAAGAAAAGAAAAAACAAAAATGGAGCTCGCTAGGAAAGTGAGGGAAAGCTAACCTGACTACAAAAGAAAACCCAAAACACACAGTCTTTGGTGTCTTCAACACCCTAGCTAACCTCCACTGACTACACAAAACCATACAAGACAAACGGCACTCACCCATACTAAACTAGTGTTACTAATACAAAATCAACTAAGTGTATAGAATGTACCCAACAACCTAAACTAACCTTATACACAAAAGTTCACACAAAAACACAAGTGAGCTAGGAATACAAAATAAGGGAAAACAAGAGTAATCAACAGGAACAGGGTACGAAAGAACACAAAAGTTGAACATATAACACGTTAGGGCAAGGTAATGGCGAAACAAGGATAACATAAACAAAAGCACAAGAGACGAAAAGAAACCAACAAAACAACAAAGCCAAAGCTATACGAAAACATACATACACACACACAAAGCAAAACAACAAACCAACAAAGCCAAAGCAAAAACCAGAAGAGAAGCGATAACCAAAGCTGAGCAGGACCAAAGTCAAACAAAAGGTCTCTTCCTTCTGAAAGCTCCCATGTTTTATACTGAATAAGATGAGTTCTGATTGGCTGAGAGCAGATTGATGATGATGTCATATGGAAACAGTGTTATAATGGTGGGCCAATGGGGGAGGGAGAACAATCAAAGTCAGCAGTGTGGAACATAACAAAAACACACATACAGATGCAACCATTCAAAACAAGCGGGGTATGCTGTGGTATAACACGGTGGGCGTGTCACAGTGTACCACATCATACTGTATGCAAATTATATTATGTTAATAGTATCAGGAATCACCTTGTAAAACCGGCAGGTGGAGCTAATAAAGCTTAACCTCTCATATACAGCATTTGAGCTGTCACCAAAAAACATCCAGTTTCGAATCCCGATCACTGCTGAGGGACAATCTTTATTCAATTAAGAATTTAAGTTGTATACTCTTTAGACTTTTAAATTTAAACTGTGTATTATAGCATGTTAATCATTATACATTAAAAAGTTGGCATATTTTATGAAAGCAAGATTGCTCAGTTGGACAAAACTACACAATCTACCACCTTTATCATAAATATTTTAATTATGCAGAAATATCTTATGCATCAAAGTCTTTACCAAATATATTATTAATAGTGTTAATAATGAATGACCTTGGACAAGCTGTAAACTCAAAGTATTACCCTGGTCCACATTCTTTGTAACCATCTTTGTAAACGAAAAGACTTTATTTATTCATTGACAAAAAGTAACACCACAGCATTTCGTTGATCCGATCAAGCATTCGTTTCCAATCATACAAAGTAAGTCTTGAGAATCTCCAAAACACCATGCCTTTCACATGCTCATAAATTATATTAATTTGGGAACATAAACATATCACTGTATGTAAACTGTACTGTATATGGCTGGTCTTGGTAGTTTAAAGAAAAAAATACACACCAGCATTCCATTTCTCCCTAAACATTTTAATCATTAAAGTCTTACATGTGGTTATTTCGGAAATGTTTTTAGATGCTCCTTCTGACCATATTATTGTACGTTTATGTACTTTGTGAAAAGTGATCGTTTTAACCTTTTCTGCGAATATGCTCGTTATCGGAGTAAACAAAAGCATTCTTTTAGAATTTGATTAATAGGAAATATAATATGGATTCGTGTATCTAAATAAATTAATAACGGTAAACCTATATCCATGTACTGTTTCACAAACAGTAGTATGAGGCTTTCCATTGCTATGTGTGTGGTTGTCACATGACTTGCCTTGGTGGTGTGACAGCTTAAGTGACTGATTTATAACCCTGAGGTCATGTATTCAAACTCAGCTGTTGCCATGAGTTTTCTTTTAACAAATAAACATTTCTTTGAAAAACTAAAATAGCAAATATTATGGGCATTATATTGACCTTTTTTATATTTCTAAATATCACAACATGTTCATACTATATGTACACAGCGGTACCGCAAGGTGTAGGGCGCAAATCCATGTGAGCCCGAAAGCCCTACATTAATGTTGTGCATTTGCCTGGCACAGCGCGGTTTTCATCTCTCCCTCTTTCTTCTGTGGGAGTGCTGGCTGTGCCGAATTAAACCGATTTCACAGGTATTTTCAAATTAGAATAGGGCGAGTTTTCCAATCAAAGACACTCCACCTTCCCCCACGGATACATGTTTTCTTAGAAAAACAGATTCACAACGCGAAGCTGTGTCAGTCTTCTGTGTAAAAAAAATCGGTTTGAACACCATGGGTGCTGTTTTTAAGACGCTGCTGAGTAAAGTATAGGAATTTTCCTGCTGTCAGCAGTATTGTGTATATAGTTTATCCTTACCTGAATTAAAACAGGACATAAAGAAATGGTTTCAGAAATCAAAAAAGCTTTATTCCCATGCTTACAGTTTGGATAATTGGAGGCTACGCTGTTATGCTTCCTATGATGATATACGGGTGTTTCGCACGAAGCCGTATTGAGCAGTATTTCTCGCGTTGTGAACGTGTGTACACAGCGGTCCCCCTGGGTTCCAGTTAGTGCGTAATTACGCATCGATGAAAAACCGGAGGTTTAAAAAAAGAGAATTAACTCACTGATAGTTTTATGTGGAGGCTTTGAACATTTTCACAAGTCGTGGTCTTTAAAATGCATTTGGTTTGAAGGCTTTCTGTGTTTCCCTTGCGAAGATGTGAACAAAAGAATATTCAAGCGTGGTAAAAAAATGGCTTAAAAATGAAGCTGTGTCACTCTTCTGTGCTTAGTGCTTAGTGTGCTAAGTGTGTAAAACACTTGCAGCATTGTGGGTGCTGTGGTTTAAATGCTATTTGCTTGTGAACAGCAGTGTCCCCACACACCCTGCCCCTGCCGCGATTAGAATATACACAAAGCACTGAAATCTTTAGAGTAGATGATCAGGTGTTTACCGGAGTAAAGTTAGCTTGAAGTTCGAGAATGATTTTGGCACATCTGTATCTTTTTCACGAAACCTCCTAGAGTTACGAAAACACTTGCTGTGTGTACAAAGTACATTGTTACTGTTTTCACAGCCTGTTAAATAAACACAGCCAAAATGAAACACTTGGAGTTTGTAATGTAAGGGCGCTCTGAACGAGTTAAATTTCAATGCAGGAAAAATGTATTCCCCAGAAGCTATACTGATTCTTATGGAAGCCCGTTTCCGCCAGGGAGTAAAATAAAAGTGCGCTAGGGAGTAAAAAAAATTAGCTATGGTAATCTCTCCTATGCAGTGCAGATAAAAAAAATATCTCTGAGGCTGTTCCTAAATTAATATCGTTTATGACCATCAGACGCTTTATGCTCCTTTTCTTTTTTTTCCAATGGATTGAACAGGGAGAGGCATTTCATGATTTACTTTTCACTGATGAAACAACAGTGTCTCTCGAACAGTTTTCAACCATATCGTTTTATAAAAAGGGGAGATATGTGAACAAGCAAAACCCAAAACATCCACCGAAGGTTAGCCTATTCTCCTGTGAGAAGAGTAGAGGGGGTGGAAAGTGCCCACGGTCATTTAATTAGTATTAAAATGCGCACTGATTCCCTTGCGAAGATAAGAATTTTCGTGCGTGGTAAAAAAAAATGGCATAAAAAACGACAAAGTGAAGGCTGTGAAAAAATTCACAATGTATTTATGCACAAAGGAAGTGTTGTCACAACTCTAGGAGGTTTCATGAAAATGCTACAGGCATGCCAAAATCGTTTTTGAACTTCAAGCTAACTTTACCCCGGTACCTGGGGCTTTCCTGGCTTTCCCATCTATGCCGATGCATTGCAAGTCACCGTTACCCCCATTTCGATTTAAATCGCAAACGCGTGTTTAATTAAATGTCTTTATTGATTCACAATCTGACAAATGCAACGTAAATCGTTATCTTTGTCTTCTAAGTATCTTAATAAACTTTCAACATAGCTTTCTCCCCCTTTAGATTTATTTTTCTTGGGATAGCCAAGAAGGAGTAAGGCTTAAAAACCTTACAGCGTACACAGATTTCTAAGCTGATCAGGAGGAAGAAAATCACCCATGTTTCGCGCATAAAAAGTGGTTATTAACTATCAAAACCTGTTTTTATAGCTTTTAAAGTCATGCAATGTCTAAGCAGGAACACATCATTATATCTTATATATGAAAATGTGTGGGTATGTGTCTATCTGTACTCAGCTGTATTAAAAAAATTAGATGTATTGATGTGTCCCTGCTTAACTTAGAAATTGCATGACCTTAAAAGCGATAAAAACAGGTTTTGATAGTTAATAACCACTTTTTGTGCATGAAAAATGGGTGATTTTCTTCCTCCCGATCAGCTTAGAAATCTGTGTACGCTGTAAGGTTTTAACTTCATAATTAAATGTTTAAAGTACAGATTCGGCCATTCAAAATGCATGGGATATTTCACGGTACACCGCGGTAGGCATGTCACATCAAAACGCAGTATCACGCAGTATCACATGGTGTAACGTGTCATTTGACGTCATACCAGAAAGTATCCGGAATCACCTTGTAAAACCACCAGGAGGAGCCAATAAAGCTTAACCTCTCATGTACAGCATTTGAGCTTTTAAATTTAAACTGTATATTACAGCATGTTAATCATCAGTCATTAAAAAGTTGGTATATTTTATGAAAGCAAGATTGCTCAGTTGGGCAAAAGTACACAACCTACCTTTATCATAAATATTTTAATTATGCAGAAATATTTTATGCATCAAAGCCTTTACCGAAGATATTACTAATAGTAATAATAATGAATGACTTTGGACAAGCTGTAAACTCAAAGTATTACGCTGGTCCACATTCTTTCTAACCATCATTTTAAACGAAAAGACTTTTTTTTCATTGACAAACACCACAGCATTTTGTTGATCTAACTAACGAGGACAGGACATTAGCTAACCAATATGATAAAGGAATAAATGACTTTTTTTGTTCATTTCTTTAGCACATTTGTACAAGCACTTGGAAACTGTCCAAGCCCTACTTTGTCAGGCATTTTCTTTTACTATAACGGACATAAAAACTCCCTTGCTTTTAACAGAGAGTTTCATAAATTCTAACAACGAAAATTATTTTAACTGTGACACTTATCATTCAACCAGAGCTCAAAATATCACAAGGATCCTCAAGAGCACAACAAAGACTGTATTAAAAGATACTTGTATCAGATACATGAGAATCCAAGCTTTTTTATCTACGCTAAGAAGTAGTCTTTAAAATTTATCACACAGTAAAAAGTCAAATTTCTGGGGTGTCTGTATACCAGAGATTATGGTACCGCTTCAGAAGGGTGTCAGCCAGTCAGATTCCAGGACAGGAATTATCTGTTTTATAATCGAGAATATAATATGTAATCACGTATCTAAAGAAATTAATAATGATATTAATTTAAGGATCTAAATATCTAAATCTATGGATCTATATAGCTGGTAGTATTACTGTATTTCACTTTCTTTGTAAACATGTTTTGTTAACACCCGAATCGCAGGTGGATTCTGTTTTTTGTTATGGTTTGTACTAGCTCAAATCCTGCTTAACTAAAAATTAGACACAAGAAGAGTATTATTGGACAATGTTGTGAGGCTCTGGCGGAATTTCTCTGTAAACTGAAGAGTTATAGAGGAGACAGGTTGTGTATCACTTCTTTTGACACTTGTAAAAAAACATTCCAATGTTAATGCGACACGGAAGATAATGTGTCGTTAGTGAAAAGATTTAATCATTTAATCTCTTTACTGTGCACATTATATATAATATCTAATATAGGCACATCCCAGAATTTTGACTTCACTGTGTAATGAAGAAATTTTAAAGACTACTTCTTAGCGTAGATAAAAAAGCTTGGATTCCCATGGACAGTATCTTATACACATATCTTTTTCTGTGGTCTTTGTTGATCTCTTGAGGATCCTTGTGATATTTTGAGCTCTCGTTGAATGATAAGTGTCACATAGTTTAAATCATTGTCATTCTTAGAAATTATTAAATGCTCGGTTAAAAGCAAGGGAGTTTTTATGTCTGTTATAGTAAAAGAAAATGCCTGACGGACTAGGGGTTGGACAGTTTTTCAGTGCTTGTACAATCGATGGAAATGTTCAAATAAATGTGCTAAAGAAATAAACAAAAAAAGTCATTTATTCCTTTATTATATTGGCTAGCTAATGTCCTCTCTTTGCTAGTTACTCGTGGCTGTGTTTCTGCGTTGCGCAGCAATGAGAGGCTATATTCTCAGGCAGAGGAATGTAAACAGCTTAATTTTCATGTTAAATTTTTTTAATTAAAATTCATTCTATACAGTAATCGCATATTTGGGGACCGTTTCATAAAACTTTCATGCTTAAAATGTTTAGGGAGAAATGGAAGACTGGTGTGTATTTTTTCTTTAAACTACCAAGACCAGCCATATACAGTACAGTTTAGATACAGTAATATGTTTATGTTCCAAAATTTATATCGTTTATGACCTTCAGATGCGTTATGCTCCTCTTCTTTTTATGCTCAGCTACTAAAATTTCCCTTTAGTTGTAAAATTCCATATAAATATTAAATACTAAGCGAATTAAAACGTGCACAATAAAGACATTAAATGATTAAATCTTTCCATGACCGACCAACGCACCACGAGTGCCCCTGTCGGTCATTTTGGCCAGCCAATCACGTACTGCAGTATGACGCGTTATGACGTGCTATGATGTAGTGAGTTGCCCATGGTACGGGTTTGTACCGTGCACTTTGAATGGCTGCATCTGTAGACCACACACTGGGACGTAAGACAAATACATACAATTTCATTTTAAGGCTTGTTTTTACTCCTGCCATTGACAGTATTCACATTTGCTATCTCATTCATGTTTATTCTGTATTGTATTTAAATTGGAACGTTTTAACAAGTATAAATCCACCAGTCAGTCCATTTTCTAACCGCTTTATCCAGGAAAGAGTTGAGGTAAGCAAGAACTACAGTTCCTTAACTAAAGCTGCATCAGTGACTATTAGGAATGTTTAGTGAAGGCAAAGAGTGAAAATAAAAGCCCAAACCCCCTCTCCCCCTGCAAGGGGACACCCCAAAGGCACGGAACACACCTGCGGCCCACAAGTGCAATTTTGTTGTTCTTGTGTATTGCTAATTTCTAACAATGTTGATGATTAAAACTACTAATGTAAAAATACAATATATAACTGCTATAATTATATCAGCTACTAGGAAGAACAAAGTGCAGCAGAAACAGAAAATTTAAATTCTATAATTTAAAAATATACATAGTGGCAATAAAATTTGGATCTAAAACTAAATGCTGTATACACAAGAAAAACTCAATTGCAAATGTTTAAAGGTTGTTATGTCACGGTATATTTGGGCTGACCGCCACGTCTTAAGGCAGGCATGCAATTCAACTGCAATTCAACTGCAGGTGCTCAGCGATTTCCAGAAACTGTTTATAATTGCTGGGAAAAAGCACAGGAAGCAGAGCTGGATCCAAGCAGGGAAAAAGGCTAGTTATACAGGCAGGACAATAAGCCACGGGGATGTTTCAAGCAGAACAGGAAAGTTCAAGGCAAGTTCAGGTATCTGGAGTTTGGGATTAAGAGTCAGGAACAGGGTTTATTTTAGAATCAGTTCGTAAGAGCCGAAAGATGAAAGGACAGATCAGAGCGTAATGGCCACTAGTAGCTCAAATGACAGAGCACCTTCCCCATTCCAGTTCAGGTGTTTTATAGATGGGTCTGATTAAATGGGGAGCTGGCTTAGTAGAAGGAGGGGTGAATCAGCACATGACCAGAGCATGTAGTAATAGGAGCCCCATTAAGAATGTGTTAGTTTGGGGAAGAAATACATCCTCTCATTGCTAATGCAGGTTGTGAGCCGCTGCCTGTCTGGGTGTGACAAAGACATTTTTAAATTATCATGCTATTTCCAAGGAACCTCGAGATTGTTGGTTTGTTGGTCTGGAGGTTTTTTCATGTTGTTACTTAATATTTAGAAATGTAAATATAGTTTAAAATTATTTTATTGTTAGGGAGGATTTATCATGCCCAAGGAAAAATTTGTTAAGAAATATAACTCAAATCAGAGTTGAAACCGAACTCAGACTCTTTTTTGTGATAGCAAAGAATCCTACCACTGACCTACCTATGTATTTAAAGGATGATGCAGAAAATGTTAATGGAGAAGGTGGAATACTTATGTGTACCTTACAGATGCAGCCATTCAAAATGCGTGAGGTATTTCGCGGCATACCCCGGTGGGCGTGTCACAGTATCACGCGGTATGACGCAGTTAACGTGGTGTCACGTGGTTAACTATCCGGCGTCGCCTTGTAAAACCGCCAGGGGGAGCTTAACCTCTCATGTACAGCATTTGAGCCTTTAATTTTGAACTGTGTATTACAGCATGTTAATCATCAGTCATTAAAATGTTGGTATATTTTATGAAAGCAAGATTGCTCAGTTGGACAAAAGTACACAACCTACCTTTATCAGAAATATTTATGCATCAAAGCCTTTACTGAAGATATTACTAATAGTATTAATAATGGATGACTTTGGACAAGCTGTATACTCAAAGTATAATTTCTTTAGCACATTTGTACAAGCACTTGGAATCTGTCCAAGCCATACTTTGTCAGGCATTTTGTTTTACTTCAACGGGCATAAAAACTTCCTTGCTTTTAACAGGGCGTTTCATAATTTCTAACTACGAAAATGATTTAAAATGCGACACCTATCATTCAACTAGAGCTTAAAATATCACAAGGATCCTCAAGAGCACAGCAAAGAGTGTATTAAAAGACACTTGTATTTATCAACGTTTTCTTTTCCGTATACCAGATTTTATGGAACCACTTCAGAGGGGTGTCAGCCAGTCAGATTCCAGCTATATACTGTATGTTTATGTTCCAAAATTAATATCGTTTATGGCCTTCACACGCGTTACAGTATGCTCCTATTCTTTTTATGCTCAGCTACTAAGATTTCCCTTCAGTGGTAAAATTCAATATCTACAACGGGCACAGTAAAGACGTTTACAGTAAGTCTTTCTACGACAGACAAACGGACCACGAGTGCCCCTGTCGGTCAACCAATCACGCACTGCGGTATTTTGCGTCATCGCGCGTCACGATGCACGATGCCGTAGCCAATTACCTGCGGTACGTGTCTGTGCCGCGCACTTTGAATGGCTGCATCTGTATGTGTACCTTATTTTTTTATTTTTAGCTATATACAGAGCCATGCATGCCACTACATACTATGTATTTACAGTTTCGTTTTATTACTGGTTTTGGTAAGGTGCGACCTACAATAGTATGTTAGATTTTTTCAGTCAGTCATAGCATTCTGAAGTCTCTCAAGTATGTGAAAAATTTAACATAATGCATGCTGTAGTGAAAAGGCTATTGAGCACACAACATCGTTCTTCCTGTCAAAATAATTGCATATTAAGTTTATTCATATCTGAGTAAAACCAGAAAAGATATTTACAAATTAAAGAGAGGTTGAACCCAATGAGTTTGTGCTATTCTGCTTCATATGGTTAGGTGTTTTGTATACATAGCTTTTGAATAGCAATTCTCACATTATGAATTTGCTTACAATCGGGATCCACTTTATTCAAACTAAAGTTTCTAAAAATGGAACCGAATATTAGATGTTTTTTTAAATAAAAGTTGTACAGCTTTTCACTCTTTAAAATTCATGTATTTTGTGTTATTTGTTCACAAAGTTATTGATACCTGAAACACCGTATCTCAAAAATAGATGTTTTAATAAGAAAGTTAAAAAAGTGACAAATCACCCTGAACAAAATAGAAGCAGGGTTACACTATTTTAATATTGTTAATAAAAATCAGTTATTATTATTAATAGTTGTTATTATACTCGTATTTCTTACTATCGTTTCACTATTTAACATGTTATGATACATAAAAATAATAAAAAGGCCAATACAGACCGCATGTGATCTATTTTTTTTTATTTTTAGAGAATGAGTCTTTATACTTGTTAAAAAATTCCCTGACCGGGAATCAAACATAGGACCTTCTGGGTGATAGGCACACACTTAATCAACTATACCCAAGTTCAAGTAATAGGTTTATTCCATGCTGAAAAAAAGAAGAAAGAGAACACAATGTTTCGTGTTAGCCACCTAAAGAAGGCTCCACGGCTGAAACGTTGTGTTCTCTTTCTTCTTTTTTTCAGCATGAAATAAACCTATTACTTGTTCCTTTGCAGCCTACGCATGCTGACGCAGCTACCCACCTGAACTACTATACCCAAGTTCACTCGGTAACATACAGTAGTTGAAATGTTTTCAAAATAATCACAGGTAAACAAGTCAAAGAAATTGGGATGAGCAGAAAAATTGGGATTTTTCAGATTTTCCAATAGTTCCTTACAATTTTGTTTCACATAGAATGCATATTTTTGAATCTATTTGAGGTGGTGAACATATTCTGCAAGAAAAAAACATGCTCATGCCGATATTGCTGATATTAATCTTCTCTATGTAAAACTTATCCCACTGCACTAGGTATCAGCAAAAAGACAATAAAAATTGCAGTGAAAAGAAAGACCCTTTTTTCCCTGCAGTCCCTATTTTGTGCTGTCATCTGAGTTTTAAAGACTTTTTTAAAGCTTCTTCGAAGTTATTAATTCAGCAACTTCTGAAAATAAAAGATAGCAGTCCAGCAAGATTTTTATGAGCTTGATATCAAAGGTGCAGAAAGGAGCTTTAGTCCTAACCCAAAAGCTCCTTAATATCTATTCCCTACCTTTTTAAAATAGAGTAAACACATAGCTACTCTTCTGCATTTCATTTTCTTTTTGATTCCTCATTTTAGTTGGGGAAATCACTGGCAATGCGCACCTTGTTCACACAATCATTGAACACAATATTAAAAACCCATTGTTTAATGTGTCAAGAAAAGAAAAAAATGAATATAAAGACAACAAAGATTGGTAAAAGATCATTTTTATATTTTTGTGCAGCATTATTTTGTCTATATCAATAGATAAATCTGCACTGTTAAAGAACCACTTCAACCATGTTGAAATTAGTACGATTACAAGATAATCACAAGATAATGACAAGTTCTCTTAATGAACAGGGTGAACAAGGTGATTCAGCAAAATGTACCAAGGCAGTACAATGTATGTATTTGTACGTATCTATTCAATCTATCAACACACATGGCAGAACAATTCATGCTGGTAAGCTACATTAATAAAAAAACAGCATGACACCAATTGCAAAATAGGAAAACAGGAAATGAGTAGATTGAAAAGCACTATATTAGCATTGCTTTTACAGTAAAACTATATTATTATCTCTATACTTCTTAACCACAACTATCAAACCAGTATAACAAATAACTATAGAGGCACATTTAAAGTATAAAAACAAAACTAAATTAATCAATTATTTCACTTTAGGCACAAAATAAAGATTTGCTGATCTTAATTATGGAAAACATTTTCATCAATGTTGACAAAACTTCAATTTATATGTTTAATGATGTGAAAATAAAAAAAATCAATCATTTTTATATTTATAGCCTACTATCACTGATATGAGTTTTCTCAGGTTCCAGGTTAATAATAAGTTATTTTGTTTTTTTAAGGAAAAAATACATTAGTATTGCTGATTGTGATCCATTATTAATTGATGGCAGACAGATATAATTAGATTAAACAGAATATACTATAATAGTACTATCCAATACTTGCTAAATATTTAACATTTGCATCTGCACAGGTGTAATGTAGAATGTAAATGGGCTGGTTAGTGTCTTACAGCTGAGCACTATCAGAGAAAAACAACGACTTCTCAAGTCCTTTGTGGATTATTGGTAATGGAATAAAGAATAATGCAGCTGTCTCAGGTGGTCCAGTCCTTTTGGGATAATGTAGCAAGTATGAATTCAAAATTTGTAACTGGTGTTAGGTAATGTGTATGTTATTAATATCAAAATATAGCCAGTATTCTTTTAAGAGTATGTCACAAAATGTTATAATAAAACAAACCAAAAAAATATTTATTGATTAAAAACATTCCCAATGTCCTCTTTTATGGGCATATACCTTAATATTAGAACTTCATACCATATACAAATAATTTATGTTGAGCTCTTATTTACATAGACTATTCCCTGCTTTAAATCTTTGTATAATAAGGAAACATACAAACTATAAACTATCCCTACTTTGTGTTTTATTTCTAAATCACCCTGAAGCATCTGATAAATAAAATCACTGATGTTTTTGACCATCTGGAATTTAACAAACAATGCATCTGTTTCTGCTGGGAAGCATATGATGTTATAATTTGAAAATGCTTCAAGTGAACAAACATACTTCTGTTTTTAATGTTCCTTTTAAAATCATTTAAAATTGTTTCTGATTAGATTGAATTTCAGATTGTATTACATTTAATCTTCACAAAATGTAAAGATAAATAAAATTCGGGTATGAATTTAAGAAAAGTTTCAATATTGTAATGTTTCTTGTTGGAATGTAAAACATAAATCATATATATATAGTTTATACTGTATTTTCTGTTATTTGTGTTATAATTATTTCCAAGCCATCTACACTGGATTTTATTTGCATTGAAAATATTTTGTCTTAATGTTGTATAATTTTATAAGAACATGTTTACTTTCCAGCAGCAATTATACGTTTACTATTTAATAGTAACAGCTATAATTTCACAACATATTACAGAATCAACCATCATATGTTTTTCATTTATATGTGCAATCTTTATATAAAATAATTATAGTTTTTTGCTTTTACTTGAGCCTGTAATTTATGCAAAATACAACAAACATAACTCCCTATAAATTTGTTGTTTCATGATCCATTGTATTTTAAATAAATTAAATGCAGGTAATATCCACAATTAATGATAATTTTAGTGTGAAATACTGAGATTTTATAATGAGTAGTGGGGAAAAAAAACAGGTTTGTGCTAAACTGAAATGAAATATTTAGACATACCTCACTTCATCTGTTACTAAATAAAGTATTAACAGATGCTATTTTTTCTTCACACACATTTCTTGCTGGTACAAACATTTTAGCTGACATTAACAAAGTACTGCTATTACATTCTGGAACGTCAATGAAGCCTGAAGGAAAAAACTGTCTAACAAATCACTCCCATTGCTCGCATCACAGACCTGTCTGGAATTATACTTATTATGAGAGAAAGCATCTTGTCATTTAAAGGTGTCTAAAAACATTGATTTTGAAATAAAAGTTCATATCACACAAAGGTAGCGACAAAAACATAGTGTAGTATCTAGTGATTTCTAAAAATACACACGGCAGCTGAAATCATCAACCTAAGTTTTGGGGTTAAAGACATTTAATGATCAATACAGTATGTATTGTTATCATTGCTTTACATTGTTTCTTCATAGATATAAACACTGTTAATAAAACAATACAGGGTAATATGTTTATTAACTACCAAACAAATTGTGCCTCAAATGAATACATGTCATGTATTCATCACATGTCAGGAAACACATTCTATATATACTGTACAGTAATGTGAAAAAGAAAGTACACCCCCTTATTATTCCATTGTTTTACATATTAAGACATATCTGATCTCTCATTCAGTCGTTAGTTCATTCACTAGTTGTAACAGTAGATAACAGATATCCTCATGTGACAGATAAGTCATGGCAACATATAACCTCGTGACATAACACACAAACACATTTTACGAGATAATGAAACAAAAAAAAATCAGCCAACATTATGTAGCCTCGTGTGAAAAAGTAAGTGCACCCTGTGATTCAGTAACACGTGGAACCCCCCTTTAGCATCAATAACTTGATATTTCATGAAGAGTTTATCAGTCTGTCACAGGAATTCTGGCCCCCTTTTGGCCCCTCAAACAAAACTGTTTAAGCTCTGTGATGAGAGCATTTGTTTGCATAGCTCTCTTTGGGTTATGCTCCTGGCTACTCCTGGCACGAAAGCCATTCCTGTTCAGTTTTTTCCTAATGGTAGAATCATGATGTCCACTGTATTAACAGAGGCCTGTAGACGTAGTTTTTGGGTTCTTTGCAGTCTCTAGGAGAAACATACAGCCTGATCTTGATCATGGGGTGAATTTGCTGGGACACCCACTCCTCGGTATTCTGGCAACTGTTTTGAACATTCTCAATTTGTAAATTATCTTTCTCACTGTGGAAGGATGGACTTCATATTGTATGGAAATTGCTTTATAATCCTTTCTAGACTGATAAGCAGCAAAGATTCTTTCACTGAGACCATCACAGATATTTTTTTATGTATTCCCACAAACCAGAATGCTACAGACCAAACTGACAAAGTTTTTCACTTGTTTAGCAGCACATGATTCTAATCACCTTATTAACTGATATAGAAGCAGTAAGGGTGCACTTTTTCACACTAGGCTTATGAATGCTGATTTTTTTGTTTAATAAATAATGACAAAGTGAAAGTGTGTTATTTGTCATATGAACTTAGATTTATCTATTGTTGGGACTTGGTGAAGACTATGTGAAGGTCAGATATGTCTTAATATGTAAAATCATAGAATTGTAATGGGGTGTATTTTCTTTTTCACAATACTGTGTAGTACAGTATAGTATATAGTACAGTATAGTTAAATAGTATATAGTATGCTACATAACTATACTGCTTCTAATAAGAAGGGAATATTCAGCTTCAATGTAGCAACCTAAAACTAATTTAAATAAATTCCTAAACATTAACTAAAATGTAATTACTTTATTTTATGTACTAATAGGCAGTTCTGCAGTATGTAATCTGAAGTAGTAGTAGTGGGAATAATACTGACAAGAACATTTAAAACATTTTTATACAAAACTTAATAAAAAATAAAAAGTTTGCTAAATATTTGCATCACCTTTGTGAATATTGTTTCACAGCTTTTTGTAGCCCTTGTTAAAAAACTATTTGCTCCTAATAAAATAATTAAAGAACAGAAAATCAATGAACTTGTAAAATGCTTATTTCTGCAGCATGCTCCTACTACAGGTGCATATACCTAACAGACTTTAATGCAAGTGCACCTTTTTTAATTCAGTTGATTCAAATTAGTTTACATCTCTATAGTTTCACTTCAGATTTCAAATTGTCAAAATTTTGCTTTTGAGTCAGTTATAAACAAATTTAAAAAAGTAAAAGAAACTTTGTGATTTACTCAAAGCACACCTGTAGAGTACAGCAATTGCAACACCAACTGTTTTTTTTACTATACTTCCAAAAGAAAATTATGCTTACTAACTGAAATAATAAACTTGGATGTTAGGTTGTTCAAGCTAAAAAATCTCCCCTAATATATGATTACAAAGAAAAATGGTTTCAAATACTTGGAATTTTGAAGACTGGAGGCTCCATCCATTCTGGGAAGCTAGAACTAGGTCTTTCACATAAATATAATTTGATAATCACAAATTGCTTCTGGTGTTTTTGATTCACATGCTGTACATTTATGTGCATTGCCACAACAGGGTTTTAAACAAAAGTATAGGGATAAGTGGAAGGAATGAATAAGTGTTGTAAAGTTTGTTAATTAAGATGTAAAATGCAATAACAGTATAGGAAGGTCACTTTAAAGACATAGCATGGTGCAGAATGACCTACTCACATTAATTACTTTTTGCTCCAGAGTATATTAGAGCTAGGACTGAGGTCAGATCAGCACTGTTGTAGTAAAATCACTGTCTCGCCCTTATATGGTTTATAATCTACTGTTTTCTTTCTTCTCTTTTCAGCATGGAATAAACCTATTACTTGTTCCATATTTACTGGCTTAGCCAGATTGTCCTTTTGTTAGGTTCATTCAGTCTAAAATGACTGCTAAATTGTTGCTGTCTACCCAACAGCTCCCACCTCCTTTATTAGTAGAGTATTGGCTCCATGGAGCCATGGAGTGGTAGCTAAACCTTAACATAAGGTTGATTAATAACTAAATCTAACCTTAAGTGTAACTCTGAGCTTTATCATATAGCAAGCAACTACCCTAACCAAAAAACTGGTCCACCATGAGATGATATTTGACTGATCTCACTACAAGTGTTGATACTGTATTTTGTGTTAATAATGTATTTATCAAGAAATCTAATAGAAATAATGTGAATGTCTGCACTTAATTAACCAACACATTGCTCACCAGTGCTCACAGGGTTAGTACTGTGAGCTCCCAGAAGTTAATAAATGAAGTGCTTTATTTCAACATAATCCCACCCTGAATATCCCTAATAGGTGGATAAATAACAAAACTACAGATGCAGCCATTCGAAATACACGGTACAAACCCGTACTGCACGCAACTACCCACAAGCCACCGCAGTTTACCGCGATAAGTGATTGGCTGGCCAAAATGACTGACAGGGGCACTCGTGGTGCATTGGTTGGTAGTGAAAAGATTTAATCATTTAATCTCTTTACTGTACACATTTTAATCTGCTTAGTATTGAATATTTATATGACATTTTACCACTAAAGAGAAATTTTAGTAGCTGAGCATAAAAAGAAGAGGAGCATAACGCATCTGAAGTTCATAAATGATATTAATTATTTAATTATTTACATATTACTGTATGTAAACTGTACTGTGTATGGCTGGTCTTGGTAGTTTTATGAAACGGTCCCCAAATATGCGATTGCTGTATAGAATAAATTTTAATTAAAAAAAAATATTTAACACGAAAATTAAGCTGTTTACATCCTCCGCCTGAGAATATAGTCACTCGTTGCTACGCAACGCAAAAACACAGATACTAACTAGCAAAGAGAGGATTTTAGCTAGCCAATATGATAAAGAAATAAATGATTTTTTTGTTTATTTCTTTTGCACATTTATTTGAACATTTCCATCGATTGTACAAGCACTTGGAAACTGTCCAATCCCTAGTTCATCAGGCATTTTCTTTTACGCTGCGGGCATTCTCCCGGTCTGGCGCCGGTCTGTGTCTTCTAGGATATAATGCCAGCGATTTTTTGTTAAATTTGGGTTAAATTGAATTTGTTAAATTTCCAATAACGCCGCAGCAAACTCTTGTTTTTATGTCCACTATAACAGACAATCTCCCTTGCTTTTAACCGAGCGTTTCATAATTTCCTAAAATTAAAATGATTTACTTTATTTCCCTCACGGGATCAATAAAGTATCTATCATCTATCTATCTAAACTATGGGACAGAATTCTGGTGTCTCCCTATACCAGAGATTACGGTAGGGCTTCAGAATGGTGATTGGCTGACACTATCTGACACCCCTCTGATTGGGGAACAAAGACGTGCTGATCTGCTCTACACAGCAGGAACACAACATATGTTGTTCCTATTCCAAACGTGTATTTTAAAAGTTTAATTAAGTAAAAACCTTACAGCGTACACAGATTTCTAAGCTGCATAGGAGGAAGAAAAATCACCCGTGTTTCGTGCATAAAAAGTGGTTATTAACTATCGAAACCTGTTTTATTTATTTTATTTTTACTTAGATTAAGATTAAGAGTTCCCATCACCCCCATTTCCATTTAAATCGCAAACCGGTGTTAAATTAAATGTCTTTTACCGTAAATCGTTATCTTTGTCTTCTGCATAATAATGTTCACCACTCTGTCCAGCAAATTAATAATAAACTTTATTTTATATAGCATTTTAAACGAATAAGTAATTAGATTGCTCATAAACCTAATCACTTATTCTACATAAACACAGCGTAATTGCTCTCTGAAAATGCTCTTTTTCTTGTTCATTTTGGAGACCTTGATCGAAACTGATTTGAGATGTCAGAATGGATTTATTTTCTGTGTATTTCTGTGTGTGCATTTCCTACATTGCTTTGTCTGTCGAGATTTTACATTATATTTAGGCTCAGATTTCAACTATAAATCGTACACTAATAACTAGCAGTAAATACTGATGTTTTGCTCCCTCTTACCACAAAAATATTAAAAATAATATATTATAGCTTTGATGAACTTTTTTTTCGAACGTGTCTCTACCTACTGCGACTCGGACACGGAATGGTTAAAGATGGCGACAAGTCAGGCATCCAGACGGGGGGGCGTCTTTCCGCCTCCATAACTAAAATGCCAAATAGGAGTGGCTTAAGCAACATACACAGTCGTGTAACTGACAGTTTGAGGTAACCTATCATGTACATTTTGCTTTGTTGCTAATAGGTTAAGCTTTCTAAACTCAGCCCCAAAATCATGTGAAAATCATGTGAATGTGAATGATTTTTTGCCCTGTTTCATTGGTTAAACGCAATGATCACAAGCACCACCATGGTAACTGGGATGTGTAGTTTTTAATTCAGTTTGAATTATAACTGTACGTATTGTCTTTGTATTTGGCCAGGGCTTTAAAGAGAGGGCCCGCCAAAATTTTTCGGTGCCATCGTCTGCGCTTTAAAGGTACCCCCGTTGTGGAAGAATTTGACCTCGGAACGTTTACCCAGCGTAATATTGTATTTTATTGCACTTTGACAGATTGCCTTTAAATCAATTGTTGTCAGAATATCCCCACCCCCAAACAAGAACAAAATTGCAACGATTTTATTACCTGGCTGTTTCAGTAACTTAAAGTATATATTTAAAGTAATAATTTAAGAATATATGTAAATGTTTTAAGATATGTTTATGTTGTGAATGTCTGTAGATTGTATCTTATTTTTAATTTTTGTTTTGTTTCACATTAATTTGATAAGGGATAGTGTCATAGAGACGACTCCCTTACCCCCCATCTTGATTAAAATACTTTTATTTTTTCACAATCTGGCAATGCCAGACAGAATTCACATTCGCTGTAGCCAAATGGCCTTGCAGATCAGAAAATCAAGGAGCAACACAATTATCACGCCCAGCTCCTCAATGGAATAGCTTTAAGTTGCTAATGCGTTGGTGTAACAGTCCGGGTGTGACAAGCTTCTAATGTCTCCCGACTTCAGCGAAAGGAACCCCTCTTTCATTGGAAGACAATGAACATATTCTACCCATACATGAGAATATAATGCTGGTGCACTGGCGCGGTGGGGTGCTGTACCAGCTGTCAAAAAAAGTTTTTTTTAAAAAAAAAGTCAATTGAGTGTCCATAATATTACTATTTTGCTACTGTATTGCTAATTGCTATTGCTACTGAGTTTCTATCTCTACAGTACATTGTTTGTGAACAAACTGGTTTCACATTTGTTCAACCCCCAGCCACTGTTGTTTCATCAGTTGTTATCCCGTAAAGCGCTTTGAGAAACCACCTTTAAATGCGCTATATAAAATAAAGTTTATTATTATTATTATTATTATTATTAATATTGATCATATTTTTCTCCCAGAACTTGTAAATTGTTGTTGTTATTGTTGTTGTTATCCTGTAAAGCGCTTTGAGAAGCATACTGTCCAGCTTGTCAGGTGCATTCTCTTGTAAAATAATAAGTAGAGCTTTGGGTTTATTAGTGCTCCACTTACAGCAACCCAATGTACATACATTTTGTCTCCAAATCTACCACCACTTGTATGAATCATAACCCTGCCAAACGATGCAAATTCCACTGCAATGGTTGTGTGCAGGAATTATTCAGTATAGCATCTCCATGTTCAAGTAAACACTGCTCTATGTGCAAATGCAAATGCATTTAAAAAAAAGTTTCTCTCTCTCTCTCTCGGGCCCGCGCTCTTAGCGGGCTTGTCTTGTGTCTCTCTCTCATCTGGGCGTGGGAGTGCTGCTGGTGGGTGGTGACGTAGAAGAAATAAAGCGCAATTTTTACCTCCACAAGTTTGAGTCTCTGTGTTTGTCCTCAACGAACCAAAATTCATTACATTGGTGTCAGAAGTGGGAGGATGGACAGTGAACGGCCTGTGAACCCCGGTTTAATTCGTCACAGCCAGCACTCCCACAGAGAGTGATGAAAACCGCGCTGCACCAGGCAATGCACATAATGTTGGGCTTTTGGGCTCAGGTGGATTTGCGCCCTACAGTTCAACCTGCGGTACCGCTGTGTATTGTACATACAGTACTAACGTGTTATTTTGAAATATAAAAAATGTCAATATACTGTAGTATCCATAATATTTGCTATTTTAGTTTTTCAAAGAAGTGTTTATGTTAAAAGAAAACTCATAGCAATTGCTGGATGTGAACACCCGACCTCAAGCTTATACTATAAATCAGTTGCTTAAGCCGTGATGCCACCGAGGCAAGTCATGTGACACATACCGAAACAGCAATAGAGATATTACAGTAATATGGTCGGAAGGTCAACCACATGTAAGACTTTGGTGCTTAAAATGTTTAGGGAGAAATGGAGTATTGGTGTGTATTTTTTAAAGTACCAATAACAGCAACATACAGTTTACATAATATGTTTATGTTCCTAAATTAATATCGTTTATGACTTTATGACCTTCGTTATGCTCCTCTGCATTTTATGCTTAGCTAGTAAAATTTCCCTTTAGTGGTAAAATACCATATACATATTCAATACTAAGCGGATTAAAATGTGCACAGTAAAGAGATTAAATGATTCAATCTTTTCACTAACGACCAATATACCACATTATCTTTTGTGTCGCATTAACATTGGAATGTTTTTTTTACAAGTGTCGAAAGAAGCGATACACAACCTTTCTCCTCTATAACTCTTCAGTTTACAGAGAAATTCCGCCAGAGCCTCACAACATTGTCCAATAATACTCTTCTTGTGTCTAATTTTTAGTTAAGCAGGATTTGAGCTACAGACCATAACAGACCAAAAAACAGAATCTACCTGTGATTTGGGTGTTAACAAAACGTGTTTACAAAGAAATACAGTAATACTACCAGCTATATAGATCCATAGATTTAGATATTTAGATCCTTAAATTAATATCATTATTAATTTCTTTAGATACGTGATTACATATTATATTCTCAATTATAAAACAGATAATTCCTGTCCTGGAATCTGACTGGCTGACACGCTTCAAAAGCAGTACCATAATCTCTGGTATATGGACACCCCAGAAATTTGAATTTTTACTGTGTGATAAATTTTAAAGACTACTTCTTTGCGTAGATAAGAAAGCATAGATAAAAAAGCTTGGATTCTCATGTATCTGATACACGTATCTTTTAATACAGTCTTTGTTGTGCTCTTGAGGATCCTTGTGATATTTTGAGCTCTGGTTGAATGATAAGTGTCGCAGTTAAAATAATTTTCGTTGTTAGAATTTATGAAACTCTCTGTTAAAAGCAAGGGAGTTTTTATGTCCGTTATAGTAAAAGAAAATGCCTGACAAAGTAGGACTTGGACAGTTTCCAAGTGCTTGTACAAATGTGCTAAAGAAATAAATAAAAAATGTAATTTATTCCTTTATCATATTGGTTAGCTAATGTCCTGTCCTCGTTAGTTAGATCAACGAAATGCTGTGGTGTTTGTCAAAGAAAAAAATAAAAGTATTTTCGTTTAAAATGACGGTTAGAAAGAATGTGGACCAGCGTAATACTTTAAGTTTACAGCTTGTCCAAAGTCATTCATTATTATTACTATTAGTAATATCTTTGGTAAAGGCTTTGATGCATAAAATATTTCTGCATAATTAAAATATTTATGATAAAGGTAGGTTGTGTACTTTTGCCCAACTGAGCAATCTTGCTTTCATAAAATATACAAACTTTTTAATGACTGATGATTAACATGCTGTAATACACAGTTTTAAATTTAAAAGCTCAAATGCTGTACATGAGAGGTTAAGTTTTATTGGCTCCTCCTGGCGGTTTTACAAGGTGATTCCAGATACTTTCCGGTATGATGTCAAATGACGCGTTACACTGAGTGATACTGCGTTTTGATGCGACACGCCCACCTCATTGTACCGGGAAGTACCCTATGCATTTTGAATGGCTGCATCTGTAAATATCTTCCAATTAAATTCAAACAAATATTTAAGCAAAGTCAAAGTTCAGTTCTACCATAGAAATTTCAAAGCCATCTACCAAAGCCATATCTGTTAGGTGGTCTGATAGGAATCGACTATATTCAAAGTTATCTTTTTCTTAAACATTTTTTAATTGTTGTGGCCAGTGAGACTACACTTTCCATCAGGAGTGAGAAAACGTTTTTTTTTGTTCACAAACATAGAAAAGAATGTGTTTAATAAGCATTGCCATTGAGAAATGTGGAGCAGCATATAGCACACAAGAACTTTGAATAGGATGTTTGCTTTGGAAGCAGTCTGCTGTCTGAAAATGGAGGTGTGCCAGTGGATTTCAATCCAGTATGATGAATCAGCTACTCAGCTGATATTAATTTGAGGTGTTTGTTAGAAACTTGTTTGAGGACTTCACTCCCACAGAGGAATTTTAACATTGTTGCTTCAAAAACAACCAAATCATCAAAAAGAATGTGCATATTGAAAAGTTGGTGTGAATAACAATGGAAGGCATACTAGTCTGACCAGGCAGTATGAAGGTTTCACAGTAAATTGCAAAGAAGTCCCAGATTTCCCTTGTTTCTTGAACTGCAGATGCAGCCATCTAGAATGTGTGTCAAAAATTTACATTGGTAGTAAACAAACTGCGGTCAATGTCCTGTATCTGCATACCAAAATGTAGTGCTTCACTGCTCAAAGAAGATAGATAGGTGAAACTTGTGTTAGATAAAGTGGTAGTAGTGAAACAGTAGCTTCATTCAATATGTTTTTTTTAGTCCTTTAAACATATTTCTTGTAAATATGACATATTGTATGTGTTATGTAAACATAAAATGCGTAGCCTGTTTACCATTTTAAAATATAACATAGCTATAGAGTATTTTTTTGTAAAGGGTATTGCGAGCAATGAATGGAGCCTGGATCAGACTTTGGTATTTTAATGATCCTAGTTTCACAGAAATTCTCAGAAATCAGTGAATTTCATGGAGTGTCTATAAACTAATCAAAGCAACTGAAATTGCTAATATTAGTTTTTGTTGCTCTTATTCCTGGGCGAGACAGAGCTCAGGGACCACAATTTCCTTGGAACATTCTTTCGAGGAACCAAATTCAACCTGGTGCTGTTTGGACTCACTTAACAGTTGCTTTATCCATCAAACCCAGGATATTTAAAGCCTGGTCTGCCACTTGTTTGGTGCTTTATGTTTGACAAAGACTTTCTTCAGGAGTCTAAAAGTAAACTTTAAATGTGATTTTCTCAAACTAATCAGTATGTGTATTGCAGTGGCTTGGGATCTATCTTTACTAGGGTTTGCATACAATGAACAGTGTTTATGTGGTATAATGTGTTTCTTTCTTATCTTTTGTGTGTGTTTTCCCCTCCCTTTAGGTTTTCCTGCCCTGTAGTGTATACAGTATGGCAGGTAAGGATCATTATGATCATACACTGTTTGCCTAGAACTCCATCACTGCACAGCCAGCGATGACATATTAAATTGTGTGGGGGACAGAATAGGCTGGAACCAGTCCCTGAACCTAGGGACAGGACTGAAAAAGGACAAAGAAAGTCAGAAAAGTGAACTGTGACACCTGGTCAACAGCTTACTTTCAGTTCCTCAAGTACCCCTCTCTTGTTTATGTCGACTCCCGGTGATTACCAAGACATTACTATTCCCCTTTCAAGTCCTGGAGTTCTATCCAGAAAAAAAGATATCTAAGCCAGTCGAGGTCAGAAGCTGGAGCAAGAAAGACAAGAGAAAGAGGAAGGTTCGGACTCTGTATCCCTCCCCCTACCCTGTATTTGTTGCAGACACTAAGGGAAGAAGTGTAATGGAACATATCGTTTGAGACTTTGGGTGATGAAGAGGGTGCTATAGGCAGTTGAAGGACTATGCAGAGTTTTGTCTTGTCTCTTTCTTCAGTGATATGGAGGGAGGTGCTTCAGGACACCAGACAGAGTAGCTTCAGGAGAGGGGTGTTATTGGATTTTTAAAGACTTTTGCTTTGATTACTAAACACTAGGGAACTATAGGGAGATTCCTTTTTGCTGTGTTTTGTGTTCTTTGGTGCGATAGTGGTTATTTCTTTAGTTTGATACATTAATAAAAACTGCAATTAATTAGATACCTGTCCTGTGCTGTTCTATTTGTGTACTTATGGTTCTGAGAGATACAGCAGCCTGTAAAGGGAAATGGGCCTAGCTCTTTTAAACTGCTAGTTGGCAACAGGCCTTCCATGGTGTTCACTACTATAAATTGTGAACATGTGTCACACATGCTCTTATTTTAGAATGCAACCTTCTGAAATTACCTGTGTGTGTACACATTCTCTCCCATGGCCTTTGAACCACAGAAGTTAGCTGTCCTTCATTGTGGTTTTAAATTTGAAATGTTTTAGTAATTTCATGTTAAGCTTGTCTGTACTTTTGTGAACAAGTCTAACACACCTCTAAATGCTTCCATTCTTTCTTTATCGTTCTTTGAAGTTCAAAAGAAAATCTGGATATCTTGCAGTTTTCTAAGCATTCTTTTTGATTCAGCATTGTCTCCCATATTATCAACGTGAACATTAATCTCGAAATAAATTGTCAGCAGAATTTCTACATTTTTTTATTTTTGTTTGCTTTTTGGGGACCCTAAGAATCTCATTTTTGTAGCCCAGTTTTTAACACTGCCTAGTGTGTTTAAGCTGAAAATGCTTTAAATTGTTAGCTTTTCTGTCAAAATCTTCTTAAATGGAATTCTAAATGCAATTGCAAGAGAATGTAACACTCAGCTCAAGTCACTGTTCCAATACCCTTAACTTAACCTTAACACTAACTTAGACTGCAAGGTGAGCACTCCCTGCTGGCCCCACTAACACCTCTTCCAGCAGCAACCTTAGTTTTTCACAGGGGATCCCCCATCCAGATACTGACCAGGCTCACACCTGCTCAGCTTCAGTGGGTTGCTAGTTGTGAGTTGCAGGGTGATATGGCTGCTGCAGTTATAATGCAAACCCTAATATAAACCAACATCTGAAAAACACTAATAAACTATGATACAAATAAGAAAAGATTAAAATAAGCATCTCAAATATAAAGGGTAGACAGATTTGTATTACACAAGAAGTGCTTTGTGCAGTGGAAAGTGGAAACAAAGTAATCTTTATTCTTAACAACAAGCTTTTCCCACTAAAACACAGACCAGTCAACACATATCTTTATGTGACTGAAAGCTGTTGAAAAAAACAGCTTGTCCCAGAGAAAGAAACATAACGTGCCTGCTTTCAGATCTGCCGAGGCTTTACAAGAATAACCCTCCTCTCTCCCCTTGCTCTTCAGCTGCTCCCCTTCTTAAGGTACTCTCGCTTATGCAATTAGCACAACAGCTACAAACACACACTGTTTGCCTAGACACTCGTCAATTACCACACTGTCTGGGGCAACACATGAGGTGTGGACCAGTCCTGCATCAAAGGGACAACAGGGAAAGAAAATGGCACACTACAACACTTTCCAGTTATCATACAATAATAGTCCTATGAGTCACCATGCAATTCACATAAAGTTTTGCCCTTGTGCTTGTTATTAACAATGCTTATACCTGTTACATACATTTTTAAACTTTTGTCATTTAATATGTCATTTAATTTTCAATATAGTTAATTTATAACAAAGAGGCATTTATTTATTTTTCCATCATGAAAACGTTGTTCTTCTCTCCTTTTTATGTTGTTATTTCCCTGAAACTGTAATTGTATGTTGTAACTGTATGCAACCAAGTTAATCTTTTTTTTTTAAATGACATTACTGCTGATTTCCAATCACACCCAACACCAAACAAACCATATACATGTATTTATGTACATAAGAATGTATGTATCCGGAATATTTATTTATTTAATATATATATATATATATTATATATATAATATATATATTTAATATTTTGACCTTTAGTTGAAATGAAAGACATAATAGTAATAAGGGTGGAATTACGCACAGTTATTTGGGAATACATTATTTGATATATAGATGGTATGGCCAGCAGCCTTATCATTCTGTAACTCACACTAAAACTAAGCACGTGTGAGCTTGGTCAGTACTTGGATGAGAGACCCCACAATGACGAAGAACTGAACAAGCTGCTGGGCGGCGTGACACGCAGGTGGTGCTGCTGCCCAAGAAGACCAAGAAGCCAGTCAAGAGCAAGTAAACAGCCCGGCAGAGAACTCCGTCTGATGCTGAACACAAAGGCTCTTTAACCTTGAGTGGAGTGTCCAGAAAAGCGCTATATAAGTGTAAGCAATTATTATTTGTTACAATGCGTAGATCAGGACCCTATGCAGATGGCAGAATCTGGAAGAGAGTGAAATAGACACAGGGAAGAGACGACTAGGAACTGGACTGGTAGACAAACAGGGAGGCATGATGACCGTGCACTGGTGCTCGAGGGGGCATGGTCCAGGCGAACGAGTCTGAGGGAGTCCAGGGGGGAAATCCGGGGCGAAGTCCAAGAGTCCATAACCGGGAAATCATGACAAAACGAAAACAAGACAGTTAAAAACCGGAACGGGATTCGGTGCAGGGAGAGAAAATAAAAATGGGGGGACCGGACCAAGCGCTCTGAGCCCGAGATTCAGCTGAGTCAGGACTCCGATAGTAGGCCTATGCCCTCAAGCCGCGAGCGTAGGAAGACTTGGTGGTAGCCGGGCCTCAGGGTGTCCGTCTTCCAATGCAGAGCCTGGAATAGAGTGAGCATCTGGCTTATAAGGAGGAGCTGGATTGGAGGCAGGTGCACATGATCAACTAAAATGTGAAAGAGCCGGAGCGCCCTTAAGAGGAGGGATTACAATCGTGATATTATTAACTGGTGAATTGTTACTAATCTCCATAATATTGGAGATATTGGTTCGTATAATCATTTGTATGTCCCTTCTTTGTCAATGACACAAATTATAGAACTTTGTACATATTTTTGTACAAATTAATAATTCTTAACTGCCTAGTATAGTCATGTCAATGACATGTTAAACCCAATATTAGTTATTGAGTTTCCTTCTAAAATATTGCAATTATTGCTAATTATTTTTACAATGTTTATGACAAAGCTGAAAGAAATAAACCTATAAAATGAAATTCTAAAGTTAAGCAAAAAGAACCACAACTAGATTGATTATTAAGAAGTACAAATCATTTTTATTATTATCATTATTATCATAGGGATAACTAGAACACATGGCACACACCTATTGAGATCTCTGGGCCCTCAGCTCACAGTCCAGAGTCTCCAACTCATCAATGCCTCTATCCCCTATGACCTTCTCCAGGATCATAATTAAATGGATCCTCACATCGCTGAACCCTTCACTTGATGGGCTTCACGTTTAACTCTCACCCTCACTCTTGTCCCTTCTGGGGAATGACAGTAAAAGTCCCTGAACTAGTGAAAGGCGCTCATCCTGTTTGGCCGGAGCTGCTCTACCACCTTCTTACCAGTGGGTGGACGTGGCAACAACCAAGGATGCTGTACCCAATGACAGCCACTGGTCCTCTCAAGACCAGCCCGTCTCAAACTTCCAGGTCTGCCTTCAGCTGCTAATTTCAACTCACAGTAACACCAGACTGAGTCTCACTCTCATCAAAGTCTCCAGCGCCTCACTCTTGCAATTAGACTTCTCTCATCAAGACACTATATCACCTCACTCTTGTGCTTTAGACTCAACACATACTCATTTTCATATTAACACAACGTTTTTGATGCCTCATTCTTGCATCTCAGGCTTTGTACAGCAGCTGCTGGCACACCTTCCTTGTGCCCAGCCACCATTGCCAACTCACAATGGATTTCTCTAAACTCAAGCCCCTAACTCAGTCACAGTCTCAAAACTTTACAGAGATCCGTGGCTAAATAGATCCTGTTCAATCCCAGTAGTCTTGCTAGTTAGGAGGTCCCTCTACCTAACTTCACTCTCTGACACATTCTCTAACTCACTAAACACTAAACACAGTCTCTCATTCACAGCGAACTCCCTAGACGGCCTTATTCTTCCTCTCTAAAACAGGCTGTCTTCTCTATAAATAACTAAATTTTAAACTAGCTTGCAATTCTGCTGTTTAAAGGAAACAGATTTTCTGTATAGAAAATCTCAACCTTTCCTAATTAGTTGATGCATTTCTAGAACAGGGAGATAATAATAATAATAATAACTTACACTTATATAGCGCTTTTCTGGACACTCCACTCAAAGCACTTTACAGGTAATGGGAACTCCCCTCCACCACCGCCAATGTGCAGCATCCACCTGGATGATGCGACGGCAGCCATAGTGCGCCAGAACGCTCACCACACATCAGCTATCGGTGGGGAGGAGAGCAGAGTAATGAAGCCAATTCATAGATGGGGATTATTAGGAGGCCATGATTGGTAAGGGCCAATGGGAAATTTGGCCAGGACAGCAGGGTTACACCCCTACTCTTTTCGAGAAACACCCTGGGATTTTTAATGACCACAGAGAGTCAGGATCTCGGTTTTACGTCTCATCCGAAGGACGGCGCCTGTTTACAGTATAGTGTCCCCATCACTATACTGGGGCATTAGGACCCATGTGGACCGCAGGGTGAGGACTCCCTGCTGGCCCCACTAACACCTCTTCTAGCAGCAACCTTTGTTTTTCCCAGGAGGTCTCCCATCCAGGTATTGACCAGACTCACACCTGCTTAGCTCCAATGAGTTGCCAGTTGTGAGTTGTAGGGTGATATGGCTGCTGGCAGATAGTTTTCCTATTTACTTTGTAGCATACAGATTTATATGTAGATATTTAAATGTAGGTCATATTCTGTTTAGTTAGAAGACAAGTTTAAGGTATCTCTGTTGTTGGCCTGTGTAGTTGTAGGATCTTTGAATACTTCATTGCATATTGGATTTTTCTGGTTGGTCAGAACATAGGTTTAAGAGATGCTTTGTTTGTAAATAGAACAACTTTGTTGTATGTTGTGTTGTATTTGTTTAGTGTGTGTTTTTGTAATTATTAATAAATATTCATTTTACCCCATAAGCCTGATTTATTACTTTTTTATCTAAGCTGCGCCATTAGATGAAAAACTCAGCTGCTCCTACTTACATTATACAAAACAGCTCGGGCATATTATTGGTATATTTCTTATAACTTTGGGGTTATAATTATTTAGTTTACTTATTGATTTTCCCAGTCTATTCTATATTGTAATTCTGTAATTCCATATTTTTGTAACCCCTACTTGTTACAATGTATTAATCTACAACATTCGCCTGATTCAAGGGGAATTTTTCAGTGTTTTTCAGTGGGACAGAGGGCAGAAAAGGGGTGAATTTGGGAATGAAAAATGGAGACCAAGAGATGTGTTCTTGTGGACAGTAAAAGCAAAAATCTATTAAGAAGTGCATACTGAATTAATTAAAGATGTGCTCAATGGCTGTAGGTTCACACACAAATACACTGAAAGTATTTTTTCAGGCAGCTTTTCTGTCCTAATTTAAGTTACATGAGTTCTTTATTTTTCTGAATATATGGAGTGTGTCTTTTATTCAGCCTTAAAGTGCTTCTGTTTTTTCCCCTGTGGTAACATTTTCTATGCATACATACTTCATGTTGCCATGCCTTCATTGCTATGCCTTTGGATGTTCCTTCAATATGGAATTCACTCAAAAGCAGCAAAACAGTTAAGCAAAATTAGTACTAGTCCTTCTGGGAAAAGAAAGAAAAATAATGGCACTCTAGAGTGCATTAATGATCCACACCATTAAATGCTTCCTAGAGACAGATCAATGATGTTTTTTATATTTTAGACCAGACAGTTTGTCATTAAATTCAGATTTTGTAAAATCATAATTTTAGATTTCCTCGTGGTTTAATAATCAAGGAGAATAAAGCAGCAAGTAGTAAATAGCCATTTTCCCTTTTTCTAACAATTAATTTAAAGGAATGTTATCTATATGTTATATTTAAATATAATTTTCATATAAAATAATTTTATATAAAATATTTTACTAATATAATAAATTTAATTATCCTTCAGCTGTAATCAGCATTGGGTAATATTATGACCACCTATAAACTACCTCTGTGTAATTAAAAGACCATTGTAGGTATGAAAATTCAAAATGTTGAAGCTGAAAATGATTGTGTGAAATAAATTGGGCCACCTTACCGAAATGATCAAGATATGTTCTGGGTATTGCTGACTCATGGACATTTGTTACATCACAGCAGGTGTCAATTGACCTCATAAAGGTATTCCTCACCAGTTTCATCCTTTCTTTGCAGTTCAGTTTGTTTGGACAATCTGATTGGCTATATCTGGGTGTTTTATACATTTATTCTGATGTACAGCATACCACATCCTGTGATGCTGTACAGGGCAGGCTACAGTAGGGGCACAGGTTCTAAGCAGGCTCCAAGCATGGACACACATTAGATTTTAAGTTATTTTTTTCATACATTATTTCATACAAAATAAGCATACATAACATCCTCTTCTGAGTTAAGAATAGAAATTTTCCCAGAGGAATACGGGGAAAATATCTATGACACTGCCCTTTAACCTGAGCTGGAGAGGAAAATAATGGCAATAGTGTGATCCTCCAGTCAGAGCTAGAGAAGAAAAATAGTCAGTAGTAGTGCTGCCCTTTCAGTCGGAACTGGGACAAAATATTAATTAATTCATAGTAGGCCTTTTAGATGAGGAACAGACTAAGGCTATGCTGGGTAAAGTTTTGGTAATCCAACAGAGCTCCTCCTTGGAATTCGCTCCTTCTCAACATCCTCTTCTTCCCACTTGGTGCTTCAGTACAATTAAACTTTCTGGAACATAATGTGCAGCTGATTCTGCTTCAGAGATTGCTGGTGTCCTGTCAACTAGCCTGTGATCTGCATGCCGCCAAGTAGAAGCTTTGAGAAAGACAGATATTTTGGCAATATTGCAGGAAACAAAGCCTTCCACAGCCTTTTTTGTAAAGAAGTCCCTACTGGTGGCCACATTGATTAGAAATCTGTTAGCAGTCAAAAGCAGCTTCTACAAATAAGAAAAATATTGAATTATCACAACTGTCAGCATTGGACCTGATGTTCTCAGCGAACAAATCTGTACCATTTACTAAGTTATTGTTAAACTGGTCCACCACTCAGAAAAACAATGAAGGACCTTATGCAGGTTTCGAGATCACAAATATCCTAATCCAAGTAGTAAGAGAAATCTGAGGCTGGGGTCAAGAGGCGAGCAAAAGTCCATTTCAAAAGTCCATGACTTTGGTCCAGAACCAAAAGTCAGATTAGAAATCAAGCGCAAGAGATACAAACCAAGAATTAAGATTAGGAAACAGACCAAAAAACAGAAGTCAGGCAAGGAGTCCAGGGAGTATCCAGCACGGGTAAGATCCCGAGCTCTAAGTGTAGTAACAATACTGAACACCACCTGAATGACCTGCTCATCCTGACGGCCGTGCCATTGTTACTGGTGACTTCTATCACGCAGATCTTAAGTCAGTTCTCCCTAAATTTGATCAACTTTGCAACCAGAGGGGTGAACAAACTAGAAATAGTTTATACTAACATCCTTGACGCATACAAGCTGTTTCCCGCCTCCACCTGGGCTACTCTGACCACATCTCTGTTATGCTAATCCCAGCATACACACAGCTGCTCAAACGTACCAAACCGGCAAAGATCAGAGTATGGCCAGATGGAGCCATCTGAGAATTACAGGACTGTTTTGAGCACACAGACTTGAATATGTTCAGGCAGGCTGCTACCTATGAGCATCTCATCAACTTAGAGGAATATAAAGCATCTGTGACTTGTTACATCAGTAAGTGTATAGATGACATCACTGTCTTCAAATTCACCATCACATGAGTCAAATCCACCACCATTATACCAGTGCCAAAGAAGTCAGCCGTGCCCTGCCTCAATGACTATCGCTCCGTGGCACACATACCAATTATGATGAAGTGCTTCAAGAGGCTAGTCATGAGCCACATCAAGTCCAGACTCCCTACCCCTTTGGACCCTTTTCAGTTTACATACCACCCCAACCGGTCTACTGATGATATTGTATCTCTTGCCCTTCACCTGGCCCTGTCCCACCTGGATAAGAAAGACTGTTATGTAAGAATGCTGTTCATTAACTTCAGTTCAGCATTTAATACAATCTTCCCCCAGCAGCTAACAAAGAAATGGAGCTTGCTAAACTTTAACCCCTCCCTCTGTAACTGGATTCTGGACTTTCTGACCGAGAGACCTCAAACAGTCTGGATCAGTAATAACATCTCCAGCACCATCACAATGAGCACCGGAACCACCCAGGGCTATGTGCTCAGTCCACCGCTGTCCACATTGATGACTCATGACTATACTGCCAAGCACAGTTCAAACTGCATCATCAAGTTGCCTTATGAAACAACAGTGGTTGGCCTCATTAGTAACAACGATGAGGCAACATACAGAGAGGAGGTAGAGCAACTTGTGGACTGGTGCACAAACAACAACCTATCTCTTAATGTAAACAAAACAAAAGATATAATCATTGACTTCAGATGGGCCCACGCTGATCACTCCCCTCTGTACATCAACGGCTCCCCTGTGGACACAGTTAGAAGCATCAAGTTACTTGGTGTACACATTACAGGTGACCCTCACTTGGTCCCTCAATACCACCTCCCTAACCAAGAAAGCTTAGCAGCCACTCTATTTCCTGTGGCGAGTGAGGAGGGCAAACCTTCCCCCACCCAATCTTACCACATTCTACAGAAGCACCATTGAGAGCACCTTGACCAGCTGTATCACTATTTGGTTTGGGAATTGCAACGCTTCAGACTGCAAGACCCTGCAACGAATTGTGGAAACAGCTGAAAAGATCATTGGAGCCTCCGTCCCTTCCATTTCTGTCACCTATCACAAATACTGCTTACACAGGGCCTCCAGTATAGATGACCCCTCCTATAAACTCTTTGCCCTCTTACCATCTGGGAAAAGATATCGCAGTGTATGGGCTAGCTCAACCAGACTCTGTAACAGCTTCTTCCAGCAGGCTGTCAGGTTCCTCAACACCCTGGAATCTACTTGCAACCGCCCCAATTCCAGAAACAAGGTTTACATTCCCCCAGTATGTTTTGCATATTGTATTATGTATTGCCTTGTAATTTGCACTATCTGCACTTTGCACTATGTGTATCCTGTCTACAATGTCTATGTCATTGTCCTGTCTGTCCTGCCTGTATTTGCACTGTGGATGAGGAGGAAAGATATTCCGTTCCACTGCATACTTGTATATGGCTGGCATGACAAATAAACCTGAACTGGAACTTCAACTTTAACTTGAAGAGCACGGTTTAAATAGGTTGGGGGAGGGGGGGCATGGTGATGAAGAGACACTAGATGAGCAGGGATTGGCTATTGCCATTTGGCTCATCTGTACCTCTGCTGTATTTGTAATTGTATTACAATTGTACATTATGAGCTTTAGCTCCATAAAAACTCATTTTATGTGTTCCATTTTTCCTACAATGAACAGGGAATTTCTAAGTTGTCAATACAGTGCAGTGGGTGCTATCAACCCATATTGGAATATACCTTTTGAAATCCAACGTAGAAAAACTCACTTAGACCAAAGAATGAACTAAAAAGAAAAGAGGAAAGAAGGGTAGGTTGAGACAAAAAATTGAAACTATTAATTAAAAAATGCCTCTACTGACATTGATTTTAGTACAGGAATGCTTATGTAGGGGGTTTTGTGAATTTACTGGAATATTTTAATTGTAGCAGTAAATCACGAGGTGATTCTTTTATCACCTATAGTTTTATCACCTGTCTGAAGAAGGCCAGGTCCATTCTCAAGGACCCCAGTCATCCCAGTCACAAACTGTTTTCCCTCCTACCGTCCAGTAAACGGTACCAAAGCATTCGGTCCAAGTCCAACAGACTACGGAACAGCTTCTACCTCCAGGCAATAAGATTGCTAAATAGCCAACATGTAGCTCATTAGCAAATCACCTGTAATGGCTACATGGACATACAATTCTCACTATATTCAGCATGACTGCACTACACGTATACAGATGCAGCCATTTAAAATGGGTGGGGTATTTCGCGGTATACCCCGGTGGGCATGTCGCATCAAAACGCAGTATCACGCAGTATCACGCGGTGTATCGCGTCATTTTACGTCATACCGGAAAGTATCCGGAATCACCTTGTAAAACCGCCAGGAGGAGCCAATAAAGCTTAACCTCTCATGTACAGCATTTGAGCTTTTAAATTTAAACTGTGTATTACAGCATGTTAATCATCATGTTATACCATCATTAAAAAGTTGGTATATTTTATTAAAGCAAGATTGCTCAGTTGGGCAAAAGTACACAACCTACCTTTATCATAAATATTTTAATTATGCAGAAATATTTTATGCATCAAAGCCTTTACCGAAGATATTACTCATATTATTAATAATGAATGACCTTGGACAAGCTGTAAACTCAAAGTATTACGCTGGTCCACATTATTTGTAACCGTCATTTTAAATGAAAAGACTTTATTTTTTCATCGACAAAAAGTAACACCACAGCATTTCATTGATCTTACTAACAAGGACGGGACATTAGCTAGCCAATATGATAAAGGAATACATTTCTTTTTTTGTTTATTTCTTTAGAACATTTATTTGAACATTTCCAGTGATTATACAAGCACTGAAAAACTGTCCAATCCCTAGTTCGTCGGGCATTTTCTTTTAGTATAACAAGCATTAAAACTCCCTTGCTTTTAACAGAGCGTTTTATAATTTCTAATAACAAAGATTATTTAAACTGCGACACTTATCATTCAACCAGAGCTCAAAATATCACAAGGATCCTCAAGAGCACAACAGAGTGTTTTAAAAGATACTTGTACCAGATACATGAGAATCCAAACTTTTTTATCTACATCTTTAAAATTTATCACACAGTAACAAGTCAAATTTCAGGGGCGTCCGTATAACAGAGATTATGGTACCGCTTCAGAAGGGTGTCAGCCAGTCAGATTCCAGGACCGGAATTATCTGTTTTATAATCGAGAATATGTAAGCACGTATCTAAATAAATTAATCATGATATTAATTTAAGGATCTAAATTTCTAAATCTATGTATCTATATAGCTGGTAGTATAACTGTATTTCACTTTCTTTTTAAACACGTTTTGTTAACAACCGAATCGCAGGTGGATTCTGTTTTTTGGTCTGTTATGGTCTGTAGCTCAAATCCTGCTTAACTAAAAATTAGACGCGAGAAGAGTATTATTGGACAATGTTGTGAGGCTCTGGCGGAATTTCTCTGTAAACTGAAGAGTTATAGAGGAGACAGGTTGTGTATCGCTTCTTTTGACACTTGTAAAAAAAACATTCCAATGTTAATGCGACACGGAAGATAATGTGGTGTATTGGTCGTTAGTGAAAATATTTAATCATTTAATCTCTTCACTGTGCACATTTTAATCTGCTTAGTATTGAATATTTATATGGAATTTTACCACTAAAGGGAAATTTTAGTAGCTAAGCATAAAACGCAGAGGAGCATAACGAAGGTCATAAAGGTCATAAACGATATTAATTTAGGAACATAAACATATTATGTAAACTGTATGTTGCTTTTATTGGTATTTTAAAGAAAAAATACACACCTATACTCAATTTCTCCTAAAGTATATTGACATTTTTTTATATTTCAAAATAACACATGTTCGTACTGTCTGTACAGTACACAGCGGTACCGCAGGTTGAACTGTAGGGCGCAAATCCACCCGATCCCAAAAGCCCAACATATTAATGTGCATTTGCCTGACGCTGCGCAGTTTTCATCACTCTTTGCAGGAGTGCTGGCTGTGACGAATTAAACCAGTTTCACAGGTATTTTCAACCCCCAGCCACTGTTGTTTCATCGGTTGTTATCCTGTAAAGCGCTTTGAGGAGCCACCTTTAAAAGCGTTATATAAAATAAAGTTTTATTGATCATATCTTTCCTCCCAGAACTTGTAAATTGTTGTTGTTATTGTTGTTGTTATCCTGTAAAGCGCTTTGAGAAGCATACTGTCCAGCTTGTCAGGTGCATTCTCTTGTAAAATAATAAGTAGAGCTTTGGGCTTATTAGTGCTCCACTTACAGCAACCTAATGTAAATACATTTTGTCTCCAAATCCACCACCACTTGTATGAATCATAGCCCTGCCAAATGATGCAAATTCCGCTGCAATGGTTGTGTGCAGGAATTTTTCAGTATGGCATCTCCATGTTCAAGTAAACACTGCTCTGTGTGCAAATGCAAATGCATTTAAAAAAAGTTTCTCTCTCTCTCTCTCTCGGGCCCGCGCTCTTAGCGGGCTTGTCTTGTGTCTCTCTCTCATCTGGGCGTGGGAGTGCTGCCGTGGGTGGTGACGTAGAAGAAATAAAGCGCAATTTTGAACTCCACAAGTTTGAGTCTCTGTGTTTGTCCTCAACGAACCAAAATTCATTACATTGGTGAAAAGCCACCTTTAAAGGCGCTATATAAAATAAAGTTTATTATTATTATTAATATTGATGATATTCTTCCTCCCAGGACTTGAAAATTGTTGTTGTTATTGTTGTTATGCTGTAAAGCGCTTTGAGAAGCATACTGTCCAGCATATTGTATTTCATTGCGCTTTGACAGATCGTCTTATAATCACTTGTTGTTAGAATATCCCCCAAGAGGATATTCCCCCCAAGAGGATATAGAGGATATCCCCCAAGAGGTATCCAGGTAACAGTGAAACGGGCGTACAGTCTGGGGAGATCGCCCGTTTTCCATGTAAATAGTTCCCTGGTTCCGCACCCCTTGGTGTCTCTCTCTCTGTCTCTCTATCTCTCTCTCTCTCTCTCTCTCTCTCTGTCTCTCTCTGTCTCTCAATTCAATTCAATTCAATTCAATTCAAGGTGCTTTATTAGCATGACCGATGGGTACAATCAGTGTTGCCAAAGCAAATGAAAGTAATGATATTTACATGAAACAAAACAAAAATAGAAGTAAAATAAAATCTACAGACATATTACAGACATTTACAACAAAGACATATTATACAATATTGACATATTCTGTAGGCGGCTGGAGCATTATTGGGAGACAGACTCACTGTTCCTCAGGCTGTGACAGGAGATCACATACTGGGCTGCCAGTTCAACTGAGTTCCCTCCTCCCTCTCCCAGTAGGATTGGGACCCGTTGTGATTCTGGCAGGTGTGGGAACTCTGGGATTAGATTTCTGAATTTAGGGAAGAATGTTTCTCTAATCCCAGAGTATCTGTCACAGTGCAGTAGGAAGTGCACCTCTGTCTCTATTTCTCCCCGCTGGCAGTGGGAGCACAGCCTGTCCTCTCTGGACAGCCAGGTCTGCCTGTGTCGCCCAGTTTCTATGGCCAGGTTGTGGTCACTGAGCCTTTACTTCGTCAGGGTCTGTTTCTGTTTGTTATTTTTTATTTTGGTCAAATATTCAGCTAGTGTGTATTGTCTGTTTAAGGTTCTGTAACATTCCAGTTTATGTTGTGTCTGTGTGTGTGTGTCCCAGTGTGTGAGATATTGCTGTTTGATCTGTGCTGTGATGTGGTTGAGTCTGGGTTGTGGTGCTCTAGCAGTGCTGTCCTGAGGCTGGTTAGTGTCGGTGTGGCTCAGGTCGGTGAGCCTCAGGACCAGCTGGCTCAGGGGGCTCTGTTTTGGGCTCAGCTCTTGGCTCAGCAGGGCTTTGTGGTGGTAGGAATTTTGGTCACTGTTTTTTAGGTGTAGCCAATACTTGAATATTCTTTTCTGTATGTTTATCAATAGTGGGTACTGGCCTAATTCGGCCCTGCACCCGTTGTTAGGAGTTCTTCTCTGCACACGGAGGATGTTTCTACAGATCTCCATGTGCAGAGTTTCTGTGGGGTGTTTGTCCCATTGGGTGTAATCCTGGTCTGTGAGGGGACCCCACACTTCACTGCCGTATAGGGCAATGGGTTGGATTACACTTTCAAGTATTTGGAGCCAGATTCTTGTTGGTGGGTTGATGTTGAAGAGCCTCTTTCTTATTGCGTAGAAAGCCCTGAGTGCCTTCTCCCTCAGTGCCTTCACTGCCAGGTCAAAACTCCCGGAAGAGCTGATGGTGAGACCGAGATATGTGTAGCTGGATGTGTGCTCCAATGTGTTGTTGTTCAGTGTGAATTTGTACCTGTTTCCCTGAGGTCTGGCTTTCTTCTGGAAAACCATAACTCTGGTCTTGTCCAGATTGACTGTCAGTGCCCAGGTCTGACAGTACTGCTCCAGCAGTGCCAGGTTCTGCTGCAGCCCCTGTTCTGTGGGCGACAGCAGGACCAGGTCATCTGCATAGAGCAGGAACTTGATTTCTGTGTCGTGTAGTGTGAGACCAGGAGCTGCAGACTGCTCCAACATTCCTGCTAATTCGTTGATATAGATATTGAACAGTGTTGGGCTCAGGCTGCAGCCCTGTCTCACCCCGCGGCCTTGGGTGAAGAATTTAGTCCTTTTGTTTCCAATTTTCACTGCACATTTGCTCTCTGAATACATTGATTTAATTATGTCGTACACTTTGCCCCCTATGCCGCTTTGGAGTAGTTTATAAAACAATCTCTCATGCCAAATCGAGTCAAATGCTTTTTTGAAATCGACAAAGCAGGCAAAAATTTTTCCTTTGTGTTTTTGGTGGACGTGTTTGTCTATCAGTGTGTGCAGGGTGTAAATGTGATCAGATGTGCGGTGATCTGGCAAGAAGCCAATCTGACTTTTACTCAGGACATTGTGTTCGGTAAGGAAGGCCAGTATTCGTGTATTCAGGATACTGCAGAATACCTTCCCCAGGTTACTGTTCACACAGATGCCCCGGTAGTTGCTGGGATCGAGTTTATCTCCACTCTTATAGATGGGCGTGATCAGTCCTTGGTTCCAGGCCTCGGGGAAACATCCAGCTGTCATGATGAGATTGAGGAGTTTGAGCAGGGCTTGTTGCAACTTTGGGCTGCTGTGTCTCAGCATCTCATTTATGACACCATCATGGCCACAGGCTTTGCGTGGTCTGAGGGCCTGGAGTTTGTCCAGTAGCTCCTGCTCAGTGATTGGGGAGTCTAAGGGGTTTTGGTTGTCTTTGATAGCCAATTCCAAAATTTTGAGTTTTTCATAAATGGTGTTTTGGTCTGATTGATTTGTATTTGGGAGCTTTTCATACAGATTTTCAAAGTATGTTTGCCAGATTGTTCCATTTTGGATGGCCAATTCTTCTGGTTTTGATTTGTTTAAGTTGTTCCACTTCTCCCAGAAACAGTTCTGATTTAGTGACTCCTCAATTTCTGCAAGTTGTTTGTCTATGTATGTGTTTCTTTTCTTTTTCAGCGTGTGTTTGTAAAGTTTTACCATGTCACAGTACCTGAGTCGCAGATCTGTGTTGTGTGGTTGTCTGTGTTTTTCATTTGAGACTTTTCGTAGTGCATTTCTGATGTTTTTGCACTCCGTATCAAACCACTTTTCTTTTGCTTTTGTTTTTTGGTAGTTTTTTGATTTAGTTGTTTTTAGCTTAGATTTTGATGCTAGTTTGTGGAATAGGTGATTTAGTTTTTGTGTGGCCAAGTTGATGCCTAATTTGTTGGTTTGATACGGAGTGTTTAGGAATGTGTCCATCAGTGTCTGAATTTCGTCATCGCCCAGTGCAGTTTGGTATCTGTCCAGGCTGTCTGTGTCCCATCTGTACGCCTGGTTGAGGTCATACAGCTGGCTGGGCTGTGTCAGTGTGTCTCTGTACTGGTGTGCTCTCTTCATGTAGAGTGTGATCTGGCTGTGGTCGGAGAGGGGAGTTTGTGGCCTGACAGTGAAGGCACTGATACAGGAGGGGTCCAGGTCGGTGATGGCGTAGTCCACCACACTGCTACCCAGAGCTGAGCTGTAGGTGAACCTGCCTAGAGAGTCCCCTCTAGTCCTGCCGTTGACGATGTACAGGCCCAGCCCTTGACAGAGCTGCAGCAGCTCGCGCCCGGTGCTGTTGACCGTAGTGTCATGGCTGCACCTGTGTGAGGTGACCGGTGTGTGGTACAGAGGGGATTGTCCGAATATGTGAGTGTTTCCCTGTGTGCTGGTGAAGTCTGCCAGTGTGCCTGTTCGTGCGTTGAGGTCACCATAGAGCAGCACGTTTCCCTGGCCCTGGAAGTGACCGATCTCCGTGTGGAGACTGGGGAGAATTCCCTCACTGTAGTAGGGGGATTCTGAGGGCGGGATGTAGACAGCACACAGGAAAACCTCGTTTTCTGTACAGATGGTATTTCTTTTGATTTTAAGCCAAACTCGTGACTCTTCTTTCTTTACTAATTGTATGGAGTGACTGAGCTCCGCTCTGTACCACACAATGATCCCCCCAGAGTCTCTGCCCCGGGTGATTTGGGGTTTTTTGACAGAGGGCACCATGATCTCCTTGTAGCCTGGGGGACAGTGGGTAGCCAAGTCTCCCCGACACCATGTCTCCTGTAGGATCATGATGTCTGTCTCCTTTACATCCTTGATAAATTCAGGATCAGTGCTCTTCAGCCCAAATGCTGACGAGCCCAGACCCTGAATGTTCCACATACTTATCTTTAGAGATCTCATTGTTATCGCTTGAATTATCTTTGCAAGTTGTTATTGTTTTCTGGAACTGTATCAAATTTGTGTTGGACATTTACATCATCGACAGAAACAAGTATTGTGCTGGGTTTTTGTCTGTCGCTGTGGGTGGTGGAAGTTCAGCTCATAAGCCGGGTGCAGATGAGGTTCAGGAGCTGCCGGATTTCTCCCAGCTCCAAACCGCTCGGGACTGCTGGTCTGGCCAGGGCTGCGGCGTAGCTGTGCAGGAGGGGCTCGGTCCGGCTCTGTAGTTGTGCTGGGTGGGGAGGGGTTGTGGTTCTGGTCCGGTTCAGCTGCTGGTCTGGGTGAGGGGCATGGGGTGGGGCGCTGGTTCTGGTCCTGTTAGGTCGTTGGTCTGGGTTGGAGGGCTGTAGGGTGGTGCTGGTTCTGTTCTTTGTGGGTTGAGCTGGTCTGGGTTGGGGGTGTGGGTGCTGGGGCGTTCCTCTGGTAGTCCTCCTGTTTCTCTCTGGGGTGCTGTTCGGGTGTCTGCCCAGTGTGGTGTCTTTCAGAGTTTTTGTGAAGAGTCCAATGGTCTGTTTTTTGAGGTGTTTATGGTCGTGTAGGTGCTGTGGTCCAAGGGTGGAGTGATGGGCCAGGTAGACGTTTGGGAGCAGGGCGCAGCACCGTGAGATCTCGGCATTGATTCTCTGGATGGTGTGGTGCTGCTCGTCCTGTCTCGGCAGCAGGGTGGAGATGACAATTCGGGCGCGAGGGAACTCCTGTATGGCCCTCTCTGCCACTCTCCTGATGGACTGGGCCACCTGCTCCCTCTGGGTCCTCAGGTCGTTGGTGCCGGTGTGGATGATGATGTGCTGAGGGGCTCCCAGTACCGACCTGGACAGCAGCTGCAGGGCCTTCTCTGTCGTCGGACACCAGAGCTTTGCTGTTTGTAATCCTGGGAAGAGCCTGTGCTCATCGATGTACCTCCCGTTGGAGTCGATGAGAAGGGCTACTTCCATGCGTCTGCCTCTGGTGTCCAGTCTGCTGGAGGGGCGCTGTGCTGCCGGGCGGGCGGCTGCTTGGGGGGGTGCAGTGTGTGAGGTGGAGGAGTTGGGTGGGGCCGGGTGTGTGTGTGGGTCACCCTGAGTGTTCGGCAAGGTGGATGTGCTTTTGGGCAGTGGAGTTGTGAGGGGATTTGGGGTGACTGGGGGGTGCAGTGGGTGTGGTGTTTGCTACGGTGGGGGTACTGGGTAAGTGGGAGTTGGTGGTGGGGGTTGTAGGGGTGTCAGGTTGTGTGGAGGTGGGTGTGTCTTTGCGGGTTGGGGGTGGGTGTTGTGTGTTGTGTGTTCTGGGTCTCAGGGCTGTTCTGTTGCAGTCCGGGCTGCAGTGGGAAGTAGTGAGTTTCCTCAGCTGGTCTTTGAGAGTCTTGCTTGTCCTCTCCGCGAGCTGCAGCTCCTCTCTCAGCTCTGCTACTTCCGACTGCAGCTTACTGTTGTCCTGCAGCAGCTCCTCCATCTGTGCCCTGAGCTGTTTGTTGGAGGTTTTACATTCATTCTTGTGTTTGTTAACCTCGTCTCTTAGCTGTTGTGCTGTCTGCCCCTCTGTGAGTCTCCCCAGCATCAGCTCCTTGAACTCAGTGAAGTCCAGCTCCAGAGCAGAGAGTTTCTCTCTCAGGAGGCGCTCTGTGCTGTGGTCACAGGGGGGTTGGTGTGGGCTGTGTGTGTCCGGGTGGTGTGTTTCTGTGTTGCCGAGGGCTACACTCTTGCTGGGCTGTTCTGTGGCTGAGGTTGTGTTTGTGGGCTCTAAAACAGGTGGAGCTGAACTCTCCGGTGCTGTGGGCATCAGGCTGCTGGGTTTTTCTCCTGTTTCTGGGGGAGGTTTCTCCAGGTCGGCCTGTGTTTTAAGGTCTGTGAACTTTTCCTCGAAAAGCTCCAGAGCGGCCTCACTGCCCTGTATCATCACTGTACCATTGTGGTAGGTGTTGACAGTCAGGACAGTGTCTTCTACCTCGCTGTCGCCCCCTATGGAGATTTGCCTGCCTTTGCTGATGCCCCTTCTGGTGGTGTTTGTATAATTCTTGCACACAGCTGTGTGCCAGGCATTCGGATGCTCAGTAAAAAAGAGCAGGTTGGTTTTTATGTGTTTTTCTCCTGCCTGGCAGTAGTCAGCAATGAGGGTCTCTGGGTTTTCTTTCATCCAGGAGTCTTTGTACTGTTTCCTGGTCTTAACGGTTTTCACGTCCTCAGGGTACTGGAGTACTGTGCTGAGGGGGCAGGGCTGCTCCAGTGGGGCTGTATTCTGCTCTGTACTCATCTTCCTCTTTTAAATACAATGGGCCCAGGTGAGAAGAGCAAACAGACGGCCTGGCTCGGGCGTTTTGAATACAATCAGCCCCCTGTTGCTTGGGAACAGGTTCTTCAACTTTGGCCTTTTGAGTGTAGTGGGCCCAAGTGGTATTTTGTTTAATTTAAACTTTAAGGTAACTTTTTCTAAAGACTTTTTAAACTTTTATCTAGCAAAGCAGTTCAATTTTTTTAGAGGCCTCTTCAAGAAAGGAGAAGAAAGAACAGGGCTTACCAGGTGTTTTTCGTGTTGGTGGCTGAGTTCTTGGCTTCTCCTGATGCTGCTTCTATTTTCCCTTTCCTTCTTGTTTCCTTTGGTGTACTTTTTCTTTCTTTCTTTCTTGTCTTCTTATTCTTATTTCCTTGTTTTAATTATTCCTTTTCTGTTTGTTTCTCTTCGTCTCTTGGGGATTTTCCTTTTTGGAGTTTTTCCTCAGGTCCTTTATCCTCAGGTGTAGCTGTGTCTTATAGTTGATCTTCAGTTTTTTAGATGTTTGCTTTGTTGATTTTTTTTCCAATGGCAAATTATTTCTTTACTTCTGTAGTTTTCTTTAGTTTTGTTAGATGTCGCCTTATTCCTAGACTATTTGTTCAGTTCCAGAAAACAATAAAATCTCAAAGAAATTAGGAGCTCATCTTCTGTGCTGCCTCCTCTCTCTCACACTCTGTGTCTCTCTCTCTCTGTCTCTTTTGGGCCCGCGCTCTTGGTGGGCTTGTCTTGTGTTTCTCTCTTGTCTGGGCGCAGGAGTGCTGCTGGCGGGTGGTGACGTAGAAGAAATAAAGTGCAGTTTTTAACTCCACAGGTTTGAGTCTCTGTGTTCGTCCTCAACAAACCCAAATTCATTACATTGGTGTAATGTAAGTGTACCCCGGGTACATCCAGCAACGCCTGGCAGGGCTTCCCCTCCAGGACGGCGGCGAGGTGGCCCACCATCTCCACATGAGACCAGCCGTTTGCCCAGGCCGCCATCTGGAACTGGGCCTCAAACATTTGCCATGGGATCTCCCCATTATAACGGCTCGGTCTCACCGGCGCAGGCTGGAGCAGGGGTGGCAGGCTGGATCCCGCTGGTCTGCCGTCTCTTTCCTGCCACATGGCCTGAGGCGACCTGGGAAAGGGCCCCCCTTCCGCTGAGTAGGTCACCGTGGGGTAGCCCTGATAAGGGCTGTGGGCACTGGCGGTGCTGAGGGGTCATCCCGGCCCCTGGCAGCTGCTGCTAGCCCCCAAAAGGCGCTTTAGGGGGTCACTCGGCTGCTGGGGGAACCGCCGGTTCTCTGAGTCCAACATCATCGGCCGTTCACTGTCCATCCTCCCGCTTCTAACACCAATGTAATGAATTTGGGTTTGTTGAGGACGAACACAGAGAATCAAACCTGTGGAGTTAAAAACTGCACTTTATTTCTTCTACGTCACCACCCGCCAGCAGCACTCCTGCGCCCAGACAAGAGAGAAACACAAGACAAGCCCACCAAGAGCACGGGCTCGAAAGAGACAGAGAGAGAGACACAGAGAGAGAGAGAGAGAGAGAGAGAGAGAGAGAGAGAGAGAGAGAGAGAGAGAGAGAGAGACACCAAGGGGTGCGGAACCAGGGAACTATTTACATGGAAAACCGGTGATCTCCCCAGACTGCACACCCGTTTCACTGTAACCTGGATACCTCTTGGGGGATATCCTCTATATCCTCTTGGGGGGAATATCCTCTTGGGGGATATTCTAACAACAAGTGATTATAATACAATCTGTCAAAGTGCAATGAAATACAATATGCTGGACAGTATGCATCTCAAAGCGCTTTACAGCATAACAACAATAACAACAATTTTACAAGTCCTGGGAGGAAGAATATCATCAATATTAATAATAATAATAATAAACTTTATTTTATATAGTGCCTTTAAAGGTGGCTTTTTTTTAAAAAAAAACTTTTTTTAAATGCATTTGCATTTGCACACAGAGCAGTGTTTACTTGAACATGGAGATGCCATACTGAATAATTCCTGCACACAACCATTGCAGCGGAATTTGCATCATTTGGCAGGGCTATGATTCATACAAGTGGTGGTGGATTTGGAGACAAAATGTATTTACATTGGGTTGCTGTAAGAGCACTAATAAGCCCAAAGCTCTACTTATTATTTTACAAAAGAATGCACCTGACAAGCTGGACAGTATGCTTCTCAAAGCGCTTTACAGGATAACAACAACAATTTACAAGTTCTGGGAGGAAAAATATGATCAATAATAATAATAATAATAATAATAAACTTTATTTTATATAGCACCTTTAAAGGTGGCTTCTCAAAGCGCTTTACAGGATAACACCCTGTAGCGGCGAGGCTTAATAATAAGGCAGAATTAAGTGTTTCTGAGCTTCCCAAATGAGGCCCCATTTCTCTGTTCATCTCTGTGGTGCAGCCACAGAGAGACCATTAGTGCAGGGTGATTTAAGGTTTCCTAGGACAGCTCCCAAAGGGGGATGCACTTAGCTAAGTCTGGCTATCATGATCAATGGTCATCCATTGGCGCCTATCTGTCTAGGGAGTGCCAGATGGACATCTGGACGGCATTACTAAGTGTCAGGACTAAGTGACTCATATCTCACCTTGATCAACCAATCAGGGACTGGTAGGGCTGAGTAACCCACGTGGGACTCTGATGCCCATGGAACTTTCAGCCAATCAACGAGCTGAAGTTCCTCCAGGTAAAAACAGGCAACACAGAGAGCCTGAGAGATTCAGATTCAATGAGAGCCTGGGAGATTCAGTAAGATTCTGGAGAGGATTCTGTGGACTGTCCTAAAGGGAATTCAAAGGAGAATTCCAGGGCAGGACGGCCCAGGAGCAGAAGGCTCCCAAGGGCAGGACATTCTCGCAGCGCGCCTCCTGACCATCCCGAGACTCAGCCCGGACAACCACGGAACGGCCAGTGTGTCCGAGTGCCAGAACTTTCCTTTGTTCTAAGAGTCTAGAGTGGAGGTTGCCAGAGAGTAACCAGCAGCAGGCCTCGTGAACAGGTCAGAACTGTGGACAACTGAATCACTATTCAGAACTAGCTCTTCATCAGGAACGAACCGGTCCTCTTCCTGACTTGCTGGGACCCACAGTCATCTTTTCTCCTGTGCACAAACTTTGCTAGTTAAAGCCAACACTAACTAGCTGGTCAGTGAGCATCAGCAGCGCACCGTCGCAAGCCGCACAGCACAGCCTGGCACACAGCCAGAGAGCGCGGATTGGACCGCAACAGCCTGCAACTGTTTCTTTGTGCCCGCAGGAGATCTGAATCCCCAAAGATTGGATGAGTATTCAACTTCAATGCATTACAGCTCGAGAATTCAATTGTTATCCCAACCAGTTGATATCAATTTAATTCCTAAGAGTTATGTACTTGTTTTGAGTATCTAATGTAGAAGTTATAACCAAGTTCATTTATGAAACGGTCTTAATGAATGATATACTGAACGTATGTCCTCTTGATATGTGTAACTCTTCGTAACTGATTGAATATATATCTTTTGTATTCTGATAACCTTCTCGATAAGATCTGTTAGGTTTACATGCATATTCTATGTATTAATAAATGTATCCTCGTGTATTAGTACCTGTGTGTGTGTGCGTTGTTTGAGTTATGTCGCATGGTTGGATTCTAAAGCCATCAAAAGAATCAACTTTGTGATTTACTGCTACAATTGATAATTGTCTCAGTAAATGCCCAAACCCTACAGAACTGGTGCCTTCAGAGAGCCACAACGTTACATATTTGGCTTCCCTGAACGGCTATGAAACACTACAACCCGATGAAACAATATTGGTTGGGGGTTGAAAATACCTGTGAAACCGGTTTGTTCACATTGTCCTGTAGACACAGAATGTTACACCAACGCATTAGCATGTTAAAGCGATTCCATTGAGGAGCTGGGCGCGATAATTGTTTTGTTCCTTGATACAGTATCTGATCTGCAAGGCCATTTGGCTGCAGCGAATGTGAATTCTGTCTGGCATTACCAGATTGTGAAAAAATAAAAGTATTTTTATCAAGATTCCCTTATAAAATTAACGTGAAACAAAACAAATACTAAAAATAAGATACGATCTACAGACATTCACAACATAAACATATCTTAAAACATTTACATATATTGTTAAATTATTACTTTAAATATATACTTTAGGTTACTGAAACAGCCAGTTAATAAAATCGTTGCAATTTTGTTCTTGTTTGGAGGTGGGGATATTCTGACAACAATTGATTTAAAGACAATCTGTCAAAGTGCATGAAACAATGATTACGCTGGGTGAACGTTCCGAGGTCAAATTCTTCCGCGACAGGGGTACCTTTAAAGCGCAGATGACGGCACCGAAAAATGTTGGCACATCCTCTCTTTAAAGCCCTGGCCAAATACGAAGACAGTACGTACAGTTATAATTCAAACTGAATTAAAAACTACTCCTATTTGGCATTTTAGTTATGGAGGCGGAAAGACACCCCCTCCCCCCACCCCCTCTTTGGGTGTTTAACCGTTCTGTGTCCATATCACAGTAGGGAGAGACACGTATGAAAAAAAGTTAATCCCAGCTACAATACAAATATATATTTGTGGTAAGGGGGAGCAAAACATCAGTATTTACTGCTAGTAATTAGTGTACAATCTATAGTTGAAATCTGAGCCTAAATAAAAAAGAAAAAGCATTTTCAGAGAGCAATTACGCTGTGTTTATGTAGAATAAGTGATTAGGTTTATGAGCAATCTAATTACTTATTCGTTTAAAACGCTATATAAAATAACGTTTATTATTAATTTGCTGGACAGAGTGGTGAACATTATTATGCAGAAGACAAAGATAACAATTTACGTTAAAAGACAGTTAATTAAACACGGGTTTGTGATTTGAATGGGAATGGGGGTGACGGGAACTCCTAATCTAAATAAAAATAAAATAAATAAAACAGGTTTCGATAGTTAATAACCACTTTTTATGCATGAAACACGGGTGATTTTTCTTCCTCCTGATCAGTTTAGAAATCTGTGTACGCTGTAAGGTTTTTACTTCTTAATTAAACTTTTAAAATACACGTTTCAAATAGAAAGAAATCCTCTTCCTGGTACAGTATGTAGAGCAGATCAGCATGTCTTTTTTCCCCAATCAGAGGGGTGTCAGATGGTGTCAGCCAATCACCATTCTGAAGCCCTACCATAATCTCTGGTATAGGGAGACACCAGAATTCTGTCCCATAGTTTAGATAGATGATGGATACTTTTATTGATCCCGTGAGGGAAATAAAGTAAATCATTTTCATTTTAGGAAATTATTAAACACTCGGTTAAAAGCAAAGGAGATTGTCTGTTATAGTGGACATAAAATCAAGAGTTTGCTGCAGCGTTATTGGAAACCCAAATTTAACAAAAAATTACTGGCATTATATCCTAGAAGACACAGACCGGAGCCAGACCGGGAGAATGCCCGCAGCGTAAAAGAAAATGCCTGATGAAATAGGGATTGGACAGTTTCCAAGTGCTTGTACAATCGATGGAAATGTTCAAATAAATGTGCAAAAGCAATAAACAAAATAATCATTTATTTCTTAATCATATTGGCTAGCTAATGTCCTCTCTTTGCTAGGTAGTGGCTGTGTTTCTGCGTTGGGTAGCAACGGGTGACTATGTTCTCAGGCGGAAGATGTAAACAGCTTAATTTTCGTGTTAAATAATTTTTTTAAATTAAAATTCATTCTATACAGCAATCGCATATTTGGGTACCGTTTCATAAAACTTTCATGCTTAAAATGTTTAGGGAGAAATGGAAGACTGGTGTGTATTTTTTCTTTAAACTACCAAGACCAGCCATACACAGTACAGTTTACATACAGTAATGTTTATGTTCCTAAATTAATATCGTTTATGACCTTCAGATGCGTTATGCTCCTCTTCTTTTTATGCTCAGCTACTAAAATTTCCCTTTAGTGGTAAAATTTCATATAAATATTCAATACTAAGTGGATTAAAATGTGCACAGTAAAGAGATTAAATGATTAAATCTTTTCACTACCAACCAATGCACCACGAGTGCCCCTGTCGGTCATTTTGGCCAGCCAATCACTTACCGCGGTGCCCTGTGGTGGCTTGTGGGTAGTTTACCGTACCGCGGGTTTGTACTGTGCATTTTGAATGGTTGCATCTGTATATTGCACACACCATGAAAACATAACAGCTCTACTCACAATGAGTTTTATTTAATTTAAAAAATGTAACCTCAATTTTGTGATTTTTGTGTTTTTGTGAATTTTTGTGATTTTTGTGATTTTTGTGATTCTTGTAATTTTTTTGAGCTCGCAGAAAAAGACATTTCACTGCCAGCAACTACTGCTGCACGTCGTATTGTTGTGCATTTGATAAATAAACTTTGATTTTATTTTATTTGATTTGATTTATGGCTATTAGAAAATCAACCGTGAGAACAGATCAGCGACACACCCATATGGATTCTAATACACAAGATACATTTATTAATACATAAAACAGTGCATACAAAAAAACGTATAGATCAGCCTGCCTGGATATGCAAAAAAATCCTTTTTTGTGAGGATTTCCAAGATATAGGAAGTTTCAAGAGATACAAGCAAAAAAATTGCATCAGTATAGCATTCAGTTATACCAGTTAATCAGATTCATAAAAATACCTTCTACATTAGGCACATATGTAAATGCATTACTGATATGAATCTCAAGGTGTGTTGAGGTAACAGTTGAATTCTTGAAGTGCAATGTAGAATATCAGATTTACTTATCCAATGAATATGGATTTGTGTTTCTCGGCACAGACACCAAAGGCCAGCCGATGGCTGCGTCCAATTGCTGCGGCGTTCGATAGTCATCCCACGGCTGGTTCTGGCTTAGTGCTCAACAAATCCTGATGCAGATGCAAGTCAGAAGAAGGGAGGAGGGAAAAATCTGTCTGCGGCACGCAGGGCAGTCGTTGCTTTCCCAGGGATATACTAGTAGTCCGGCTGACTATTAGAGAGTCTCTATGCAGAGAGAATGACCGCAGGTCCACGCAACTCACTCTTCAGACAGGAAGAAGACTGGTTAGTTCTGAATAAAACAATTCAGATTGTCGACAAGGGTTCAAATGTAGACTTCTGTGGATCAGGCGGAGTGTTCATGAGACTTTTGCAGAATTCTGTCTGGTTATGTACAAGGATCCTCGGCCTTAAGGGTTAGAACAAAGTCCATGTCTGACTGCAGACAACACCAGCAGTCACATGATTGTCCCTGTGGACAGGCAAAAATGACCGAGGAGAGCCAAGTTGTGAGATCTGCATTGTTTTTTTTTAACAGGGAACAATACAGCTGTTGAATGCTCAAAAGTTTTGTAGGCATTTGACCACGTGGGGTTACTACGCCCTGCAGGTTCCTGATTTGTTGATTTAATCTCTGCTGATAACCCTAAATTTATTTTAGGTTATTTTAATAATCTAAAATATGATTTTCTATGCTTCCTTGAAAATGTCTTACCATACCATCATTATGTCAGCTGTGATACACCCCATAAACAAATCCTTAATAGATGTTATGGCTCTCTCCCTGGAACATGTAGGTGTTTTTCTATGCTTGGTCTTGGTCTTGGATCTGATCTCAGTGAACAAGTTGACATGATTTCTTCATACATTATTTAAGGTGTTGATAAAGAATTTCCCTCTAAGATGTCACTATTTATCCAAATATTGAGCCTTGTGTCACAAAAGATCTCAAGAGTATTTTGAATGAAAAGAAGATGCTATTCTACTGTGGATCACTAGAAGAGAGAAAACAAGCAAATAAAGAAGTTAAGCATGCAATAAGCAAGGCAAAAATCATGTATAAAAATAAAGGATAAAATTGAGATGAAATTTAAGCAAATTTAAGCTACCTGGCACCCAAGTGGATGGAAGTAGAAGCCTACCTGATCAGTTAAATAAGTTTTTTACTCATCTAAAAAATATAATTTTCCATTCATCTCAATAATCTCCAGCTGCTAATTTAAAAAAAAAAAACAGTGCAAATATCAACATGTATGAATGCAAACTATTTTTAAAAGATTCAGATGACCTAGATGGAATATGTGGCAGAACACTAAAGTATAGTACAGAACTGAGAGGAGTATTTAAAAACCTATTCCAGCTCGGTCTAGACACTGGGACTGCTCCGGCTGTTTGGAAGCACTCTACAGTTCCACCTGTTCCTAAGGAGAATAGGCTTTAAGCTCTCAGTGACTTGAGGCCAATAGCTCTGACTCCATTAGTGATGGAGTAATTATTGATCTAACTACCTAAATACATGTTTTAAATAAGATCATCATCTTATTATGTGGATCATTAGTTTTCTGACCAGCAGAACACAAAATGTACTTATTAATGGTTTGGCATCTGAATCCATTTGTACTTCTACTGGTTCACAACAATGATGCATTATTTTTCCCCTTCTTTTCATTTTATATACTGATCTATATTGAATCAATAAAAGCAGGTGTGTGCTGCTCAGTTTTACGATACATATTATTGGGTTTCCAGGTGTTTCCCTACTGGCTTCTAAAACAATGACACCTGTTTTTTTCCCACTAATTTACAATCCATCAACATCAGATTCTACTATTTGTTATTGTTACAAATGGGGAGTTACAAAAGTGGTGAAAATCAGGATTTGACTGAGTGGTTTAGTATTCTTAACCACTAACTTGTAAGTGATTTCTCCAGAATATACCAGATCGGTTGGTATAATTAAAGGCATGTGAATTATTTATTCGCTGGCACAGCTTTGGTTAAAGGAGTAATAATCCAGGTACACTTGGTTAAACAAATATTTATTACACTTCACTACACAAAACAAAACATACAACAAAGAGGCCAAATAAGAGATAATCTGCCTTCTAAATAAATGTAATACAACCTTCAGTTAAATCTTTCTCACTCTGCGAACCCAGGTGCCAAAAAAAATGGTGGGCTATCTTCCTATCCTAAAAACGAAATAACAGGAAAAACGTTTCTAACCGAGATCACATTACCACCAATGTGCAGCATCCACCTGGATGATGCAGCGGTAGCCATAGTGCACCAGAACACTCACCACACATCAGCTATTTAATGGAGAGGAGAACAGAGCCAATTCATAGATGGGGATTATTAGGAGCCCATGATTGGTAAGGGCAAATTAAAAATTTGGCCAAGACACCGGGGTTACACCCCTACTCTTTTCGAGAAACACCCTAGGATTTTTAATGACCACAGAGAGTCAGGACCACAGTTTTACATCTCATCTGAAGGACAGCGCCTTTTTACAGTATAGTGTCCCCATCAATAAACTGGGGGATTAGGACCCACATAGACTGCAGAGTTAGCACCCCCTGCTTGCCTCACTTAGCACCTCTTCCAGCAGCAACCTTAGTTTTTTCCAGGAGGTCTCCCATCCAAGTACTGACCAGGCTCACTCCTGCTTAGCGTCAGTGGGCTACCAATTGTGAGTTGCAGGGTGATATGGCTGCTGGCTAAAGAGCCTTTATGTTTGGCGTCAGTTGGAGGTCTCTGCTGTGGTGTTTACTTGCTCTTGACCGGCTTCTCGGTCTCCTTGATCAGCAGCACCACATTAATGTTGAGCAGCACGCCACCCTGTGCGATGGTCATGCCACCCAGCAGCTTGTCAGCTCCTCGTCATTGCGGATGGCAAGCTGTAGATTCCAGGGGAGAGTTTGGTAGGACAACTATTCCTGGCTAGAGTGTCTGTGGTCTTGAACTTTCTCCATTTATAGATCTATCTGACAGGGGATAGGTGGAGCTCCAAATCCTTAGAAATGGTTCTGTAACACTCTTGACTCATGAACATCTTTTTTTCTCTTTTTAAGCAAGAGATTTCTTTAGATCGTAAACATTTGTGTCATGCTACAATCAAGGCACAGTTTCTGAAATACAGAGAAGTGTTGCATAAAATCTATGTGCTATAAGGCAGTAAACTGGACCTACAAATATTATTTATTCAGATCAAAACATGGTTATGCTATCTAAAAGACAATACATGGTTTCCAGTTAAATATACATTACCTACTGTTTTACATTACAGTTAAAATCGTTAAAATGTAACAAAGATTAAAACTATCAAATCATGTTTGCTATATAAATTACAGGTTAGAGTCACAAACCTTTTCATAATCATACAAGCATGATGCCATTTATTACAGTCAGCTGCAATGTGAAAAATAATATGGACTTTATGACTGCAATCACTAATTTTAGAACAGCTATACAGATGACACCTTTGCAGCAAGTGAAAGTAGCACCTTCTTTTATGAACATCTTTTGAGACCTTCTTTTCCTGTTTTTTCTTACTTCATTAACCTTGCTTTGGCACTGAACACATAATTGTGGATCACGTTTGAAAGTTCTACCTCTGCTGATCATAATCATGGGAAATATATTTGATTGACACTGTTATGCTCATCAGGCAGAAATTCAGGAAAGGAAATGTGTAACTATCTGTGACAGATAATATTAATTCACTCAGGTATAAAAGCATTATAGGGGTGTCAGACAGTTTTACAGCTTCCACTGCATACAAGATGAGCGACATGTCTGTTTTATAAGTTTTATGTTCACTGCATGCCACTATTGCATATTTCGAATAAGAAAAATGGAATGAACAGAATAGATATATGTCTGATAAGAATATAAAAAGGGTGTATCTTTTATTCAGCATTCAGGTTAATGCTGAATAAAAGATATGTATTTTATAAAAGATGTGTAAAAATATGTATCTTTCTTATATAAAATATAACCATCTTACAGGACTTAATTCAGAAATTAAAAATGCAAAAAATGTTACCACTCAAAATCTTGAATAATGAATACTACATTGATATAAATTATTGTTGAAGAAGTTCTTCAGACATGCTTTGCTAATAATTATGTTTAATGAAAATGTAGTTTCATATCATTTGTTACAATTAAGGATCAACATAATTACATTAAAATAATTTCTCACAAAATATTCTATTTTTTTTAGAAAAAGGATATGTTTTAAAAAGGATATGTACTGTACAATAAGATGATTTTTCCAGCATTATTCTATATAATTGAAAGATGTTTACAAAATATTTTTTCTTTTTATCTACAACATTTTATATTGTATCCATCAGAGCTTAATGTTTACTGACAAATCAACACTGACTTTTTCATCAACTTTAAAAACATGTTTCTGGTAAATAAATAATTTGTAACCTACTGGTTCATAGCATTGGCTTAAATAGTATTTACACAGAACAGTGTATGTAAACAATGGGAAGTAATTGTTACACACTTTTAAACAATTTACTAGCAAAAAAAAGAAAACATTGTAAAAACGTTCATGTCACATTCTTGTCTCATTACTTCAGAGAGAAGATTAAATCATTTTTCTGTCATAGATTATTTTTACATCAGTTATTTCCAATAGTAGTTTTTTTTAAATTCAACTGTTTTTGAAGTTCACATGGAATTTTGATATTTGTATCAAAATCAAATGAGCTAGTAACAAATTCTGTTTCATATGTTAAATGAGCATCTTTTGATTTTTTTATGCTGCTTCAAAGGGTTATTCTACAGACTTAATGACAAAAAAGTCCTGTGGAATGTGAAGTATTCTCATGAGCTAATATTAATAAAATGCTTTCAGTTCAGTATTGATTGATTATATTAATTCAAACCTGCATGTAATAAAATAGGAATGTTGAAAGAGATACAGTATCAATGTGATTATTTTCAAATGTGAATGTTTTCTGTATGTAAATTATATTTCATACATTTTTTTGCAAGAAAAGCATTATTTCCTTGTTTTAAATATTGTTATTGTAATTATATTAAAGGAAAAACAAATAAAACTATTTCTTACCAACCTGACCTTTGTACATCAACACTAAAATTAGCAATACTTGTCTTTAAATAGCAAAAAACATTTTTGCCAAGTATAATTTATAATTGCTATTGTTGGTCTGGTTAGTAATCTATGGATTATATAATAAAGATATATGCTTTTATAATGTATATTTATATAGGAGACTGAGCATTTTTTTCTCATTGTCCCCGTATGTCTTTCTGATCAGAATCAAATTCATCTAGCATTCTTTTTCTGATATCACTATAGGTTTCTGTGCCACATTAAGCAAATTTGTGTGCCACATTAAGCAGAAATTTGAACTGCTGAAAATTGAAACAAAATCCACAAAGGATTAGGAAGCAAACCATGAAGCATTGTAGATTTGCTTGAATGTACTGCATATAATTTCCTTACAGCTTCCTTGCAAATGAGAACCCTTATAGTACATATACACTAAATCCTTATTGTCTTTGCACATTTTAATAGTCATCATATGATTATTACAAAATCATGTTTAAAAAACTTCCATAAAAATTTAAAAACACAGTTTCAATTTTTAATAAAATTGGTATGGTGTCAAGTTAGTTTTTCTTAGATCTGATTAAGCTTTTAGTCCTGGAAAGGACTTAATTAAATTACAAGGCCTTCCTCAATTGAAGTTGAAAGTGCTGTCTCTACTATACTTTCTCTTAATCATTAAACACCTTTGCAGTGAAATAGCTTGACATTTTTGTTTGTCTTGGAATGTTTACATATTTCATTTCCAGAACAAGACAAAATATTTCATATTTTTTTAAAATAGTCAGGGTTATCAATATCACAAGACATTGCAAATCTTTCATATACACTATATCTTTATATATATATATTTTACTAGATGAAGCACGGGCTGGAAAAGAATATATAAAAGGAGCTCCCAGATCACGCAGACAGCTCTGTGTGTGGATGGTGTGATTGTGGTTCTTGTGGGTCAGCAGGGTCGGTAGCCCATGGCCCAGGGAGGCCAGAACACATAACTACCCCTGAATTAAACAGAGAGCTGCTTAGAGAAGCAGAAATAAAGGTTCCATGCTGCAAGATATTTCTACTGGAGTCAGTTTTGGAGTAGCTGGAGGACTCCAACTGAAACCTGGATGATCAGAGTGCTTCAAGGAGATATTAAGCATTCCCAAATAGAGAATTGTATCAAGATGTGCTTTGAGTAAATTAGTTGAACTGGAAAGTATATAAGTCACATAAGAGTCATTATAGTGTAGCCGGGAGCTTGATGTGAGAACCTCCCCTGAGAGGGTCAAGGTGGTGCACCCAAACTAATGGAAAGTGAGCGTCACTTCTCTCCCAAAGATTGGGCCCCTGAACCAATGCTTTTGCTCACTACCTGTAAACAAACAAAAGACCTTGCCAATGCATAACAAATAAAAGTGACAAACAAAAGATGAAACAAACAGGAGCTGAGGTATGAAGGAAAAAGTGAGAAGATGTGAAATTCTGACTGCTCAGTGGAAAGGAAGAAAAAAATGTCTTGTGCCAATTTAGGGGAAAACAGACAGGTAGAAAACCAATACATAGTTACTGCAGATTGAAAGGAGGAAACAAAGGTGCAGAATTGCTGCTGGAAGTTCTAAGAGGGGGGTGCTGTATTTGAAAAGATCAGAATAATGGTGCAATTTCTATCTATTTTATAGCTAGATAAAGCGTCCTTGATGAAGAGGGTCGGTTTTAAGCTAACATAGAAAAAAGGTAAAATGGAAGTCTGGGGTGTGAGCAAGGTCATAGATTTGGGGACTCATTGCAGGAAAACTGGAGGTAAAAGTGATGGTAAATTTTGCAGATCTTAAGAATAAAAAAAAACATTTAGGCACAACCTGTCCATGATTTGAGGATATTGTGAAGAGGCCAGTCCTTGTAAATTCAAGCCAGCATATACTGTGAAGTGCAGAATAGCTTGTATTGTAAGTGGTGTAAGAGGACCAGGGAAGGGTCATTTATAACCGGTATTTCCGGAACGAAACACTGAAAATACCCAATATAGACCTGGGCAATATGGCCACCCACGATAACCAGTTGACCCGCTGTTGGAAAAGGCCTATGCAGCGAAACAAGGAGACACAGCTGAACTACATCAGGAAACAGAATATAAATGCCCCAGAAGCGGTGAGCCGGCGGAGAAGCCAATAAGGTGAATGCGTTTTGGAGGAAGGATAGGTTTAGGATTGTGCTAGAAAGAAATAAGGAATAACGGACTACGGGATACGGTTTACGACTAAGATTTACGGATTACGACTTGGATACGGTGTGGATTGGTGTGGACATACAGACTTGGAAATTTGGATTGTTTAAGGATACTGGCAACGGATTACGGAACGGAATTGGGAAACGTACGGACAAAGAACAAAGAAGATCAGTGTGGTGTGAGTTATATCCTTTTACACCTGCTTTTCCCCCAGCGACACCACAGTGGCATAATCTGGATAATCTAGAAACTGCATAGGGTAAATTTAAGCATTGTTGACAGGAGAAAGTGAAGGACTGAAGGAATAACAGGGAGTTCACTGCAGCACAGCACTTGATTAAATACTTAGTAATTACTATATTTGATAATTAAATACATACATCTGCATAGTTTAAACTCAAACTGTCAGTAACAAATGCATGTGTTATAATATATTTTCCAACATTTTATTAGTAAGAGCTTTCTATGCAATAAAAGATGCAATTTTATTTTCTAGATATCAATTCTTGAAATAAATGTATCACTTAAATGTCAATTTTGAATATTAATTTCAGTCATACCTTTAATTAAATTTTATGGGATGGATCTAATCTTCCTTATAAATAAATCCATTCCTCTAAATCCATCTCAAAAACATGATACTAGCTTCTGTAAAAAAACAAAAACAATGAGTTTACATTTTCTTTTCTTAGCTGTATGGAAAATGTACTCACTAACACTCCTGAAATAATTTTGTTTTGTATGCTATAACCTGCTATATATACTGAGGGATAAAAGAAATGCATCACCTCCTCCACACTCTGGCCCTCCCATCTGCATGGAACAGGCTGAAGAGTGACTCATCCGTGAAGAGGACCTGATGCCACTGCTGACGAGTCCATCGCAGCCTCTGTCTGATGGAAGCCAGTCAGATGTGACATCTAGGAGGTGTGAGCAGAGGGCTTCTGACAGGTCGCCTTACTCTAAAGCCAGCAGCATGGAGGCTCACTGTCCTGTCACTGATGCGGGCATTGTGTCTGCCGGCAATTTCAGCAGCAATATTGGTGGCAGATCTGAAACGATCTCTCAGATGGTCTAATGTGTCGGTCCTGCTCTGGTGTGGTCACTCGAGGGCGACCAGATCTTGAATGGTCATCTGTCCTGCTGGTCTGCTGAAACCTTCTCTGCAGTCAGGAACACAGTGGAGTGGCCCTCTCCCTTGCCCCCAATGGCCCTCTCCCTTGCTTCTGGTGATATTTTGAGGCATTATGGAATGCACAGAAAACTGACTTATTGTGGCCTTTTTCTTGCAGTGACCTATGCTTTGAATTAAGGCCTTTTTAAAGGTAATCTGATCAACCATTGTTCCAACTGGACCTCGTTTGGTAAAAGTACACCTAAGGAGCTTTCGTGTGATTGACAAGTAGCAAAGCCTCACCGCACAAGCTGTATTGTAGATCAGAGGGCTTAAAACAAATTGATAACTTTTTGTGAAAGTACATAAGCTATAACTATAGTATTCTCATTCCAGAAAATGTTGCATTTCTTTTTTCCATCAGTATAGTTTCTGATTGGAGCCTTCAACATGACCACCCCCTGAAATAAGAATTTTGTGCAATAATATTGTTAAATAGGGGATATTGTGCTTTGTTGTAATTACACAAACATTCAGTATTTAGTACCATCCATTTAGTATGGACAGGTAATGTTCATACTTCAACCACATACTAGCTCCTCAGAAAAGAGCTTATCCGGTTCCAGTATCAATAAGCAGATTGTTTCATCATGGGGATTACTCCCAGGAATGTTGCTTGCCATTTATACAGCCAGGTGGTTTGGAGCCAAAGAGGTAAAGCCCATCACTCTAGAGTACAATAGCAGTATCCACAGCAGGGACTTGATCTTAAAACTATCAGTTTTGAGAACAGAGGCTTGACCACTGTGCTTTGCTTCTCCCATATATGCAAGTAATCACACATACATCAGTGACAATGAAGATTATAATATTTTAGACTTATTTTATGTAAATATGAATAAATATATGGTAAGTTTAATTAATAAATTAGTACATTGGGTCCTTTCATGTACAGAAAATAAGTACAATAAGTAAAACTAGTAAACAGGTTTGAAAAAGAACCCTTTTCAATAGAACATGAATTATTCAAAGACCTATTAAAACAACACTTGAATTTCAGGTTTTGAAACCTGGTTAATGGTTTGTGGAAAGGTTTATGTTACGTCCCAGTGTGTGGTCCGTGTGTGTTTTGTGCTGTGTTCCACACTTCCTGACCTTGATTGTTCTCCTTCCCCCATTGGTCATCATCAATCAGCTTCTCAACCATTCAGAGTGCAGCTTATTTAATATATAAATTGGAGGTATTCAGATTGAAGGGGCTTATCGTTTGACTTCGGTCCCGCTTGGCTTAGCTTTGGTTTGGTTTGGTTTGGTTTCATTTCGTTTTGTTTCACTTTGGTTTCACTTCGCTTCCCTTATGTGTGTCTTCGTATAGCTTCGGCTTTGTTGTTTTGTTGATTTGTGTTAATCTCTTTGTACTTTCGTTTGTTTGTGTTATCCTATATTTAGCCATTACCTTGTCCAAACATATTGTATCAACCTCTGTGTTCTTTTGTACCCTGTTACTTGTCTACTCTCGTTTGTATTCGTAGCTCACTTGTGTATTTGTGTGAACTTTTGTGTATAGTGTTAGCTTAGGTTGTTGGGTACATTCCACACACGTAGTTGATTTTTGTATTAGTCACACTAGTTAGTTAGTTAGTTACCCACTAGTATGGGTGAGTGCCATTTGTCCTGTAATATGGTTTTGGGTAGTCAGTGAAGGTTAGCTAGGGTGTTTGAAGACACCGAAGACCGTGTGTTTCAGGTTTTCTTTTGTAGTTAGGTCAGCTTCCCTCAATTTCTTAGCCAGTTCCATTTTATTTGTTTTCTTTTCTTTGGCACCACTCTAGTTCCCTACCCCTGTGTGTTATTGTGTCTTATTACGTACCATTTACTTATTCACCTTAAAATAATCACTTTTTGCACCAACCCTTGTTGTCATGCTTCCTAAGTCCCTCACCAGAACCTGCCTGCATCCACAAATTATCCTAAATGTTACACCCCTTTACACCTAGACACTTGGGGACATAATAGTCTAGCACAAAATCACCTGACCTAAATAACTCTACAGGGCATCTGTTTTTTATGTTTTAGAAAACAGTTGCTGCATAAATTGGAAAACAAACCATACTTGAGGCATGCTGGAAATGTAATAAAATGCTGTGTAAGAAAAGTTTACTGCCTGTCATAGAGAGAGATTTAGAAATTATTCATATTGTGAGTAAAAGAGAGGCTGTTGTAGTGTTCCTCTCTGATTCCATGGTGTTGGTATGGCCTCATAAAACCAAATCATGTAAGGGTAAGATTTTAATATTAAATGATGTAATTTGTTACTCAATTTATCTGAAAAACTGCAGCATTACATCAAACAAATGAAATTGGTTTTAACACGAATAGGAGTGGGAGATATATCATGCACACATTTGAGATATTATACGATGGTTTACGTATGCTTACAATTGTAGGGTTTTTGTGAATTTTCTGGGACAATTTATTAATTGTAGC